>NW_017096190.1:0-34589 GCF_001412225.1 Nicrophorus vespilloides | reverse complement strand
TTCCAGGTTAATAATAAGAAAAAGCTTCAATATTTCGGTACAAATATATGCAACTTTCTTTAGTTAAGTATGATGTTTGTAAAACTGTTTATTTTTAAATTTATATGAAAAATAAATAAATTGGTAAATCGATATTTCGATTTGTTTGATCAGGTAGGTTGGTTTTGTAGCAATTAGCAGGTAATCGTGGATCGCACGACGGAAACTAGAATCTAGAAGGAAACAGAAGAAGAAGTAGCAGTAGCAATCGAGCAGCAGAAGTAGCGGTCGGTCCAGGTCATATAATTAAGAGCTTAGCGAATCGAGTCCTGTCACAGATATAAGGATAATAATAAATCTCAGTATTTGTTTAATGAATTGCGGCCGGCCGTGAGGTGGGTCGTTTTTGTCCGCGAGTTTTATATAAACAGACCGCGCTTTTTCCGACAGACCATTCTTCTGTCCGCTGCTTCAGCTGGAGGCTAGAGCCTCCAAACCGAATTATAATAAAGAGATCTTACGGACCTTTTGCCCCTTTTTGTCTCCTCCTACTCTTCTCCAACATCTTATCATCATCGTCCTCCTCGTCGCAGTCCGCAACTGGAAAACCATTTGAGTTATGTTACGTGTGTAAATTTATAGTCGTGTCCGGTTTTTATACAATAATATCTATGCAACCGTGTCGCATACAAATGCACTATTCAATGGATACATGCGCTATAAAATATTGAGATCTCCTCCGCAAAACCGACAGCAGAAACCCTCTATTTTTTTTTGCATCTCTCCCTGCGTCTTCCTTTTCTTTCGTCCGTCACTCACCAACCTTCACCTTCGTTGTGCAACGCGCAAGAAAAAAAATGAACCATGCATGATGCATCGAATTAAGAACAATCGTTATTGAGACCCACCAAGTGAAGAAGCATCATTTTTATTCTACATTCAAAGTATAAGCACCTATTTAATATTGAATTTTTTGCATCCACTTCAATTACAATTTAAACCCAAAGTCAGTTCTACTTAATATCGTTTTAAAAATACAAGTTTTTTTCTTGAGAAAATTTGATGGTTTTGGATTTTACAATGTATGTAACATTATAGACCAACAAATTTAATATATAATAAGATAAGATAATAATAAGAATCACATTGAATACAATTTTGTTATATTGTTCAGTACTTCAATTATTTCAACTTGTTAACAAATGCGAAATTCAAAACGGAGTATTATTAGAAAAATGACTATTTTTAACTGATAGTATATCTTAGATAAGGAATTACTCTTTGAGAAGAAATTACCGATTGAGAAGAAAACCTTAATTTTGAAATAAATAATTGTTCGCAACTTTTTTGCTTTCTTTTTTAATAATGCTGATGAAAATGCATCAAATAGTTATTTTGTTATATTCTGCCAGAATTATACAATTTTTGTTAATTTTTTAAATGGCGAAACATGAAATCCTTTTTTTACTGTTGACTAAAAACTATTCCTTCTGTGAATTTTATTGTACTATAACTTGTGTTGCAAAATCTATTTGATGATTAAAGTACTATTTGCGATCAATTAGAATGACAATAATCAATAGTCATAGTGAACCATATTAATAGTATTAAGATAAACCTTATACTACTTACCTTCATCAAAGGACGAATACTTTGTCCCTCGTCTAAAGAAAAGTGTCAAGACCCTTATATGTGTATACATGTATCCGTCTCCTTTTTGCGTGGAAGGAAAAGGCGAAACATTTATGCCACCATAAAATATTTAATAACCCACTTTCGTGGCCGTTACCCGAACCATAAAAGTATCCTTCTCGTATCGCACTTATCTGAGGCAAATGCACCAAAACTGATGTACAAGTAGCCATGAGACAGATAATCCCCGCATCTATAAAGCCGACCCCATAAAAAATAAATAAATAAATGCGACGCGCAGAAAAAGAGGATTCCGAAATGGCAATAATCATCGAATAAAAGCGAACGATTCGTGATTAACCAAATGCCCCATCATTATCGTTTATTTAATGCGGCCCACTGCGCACAGAATTAACTTTAGCAGAAACTCAAAACGTGTACCACGAAAACGCATATTGACAATTATATAATTAGTAATAATGACAAAAACTATTAATTTTTCTTCCATCAATGAATAAATCCTCAATATTTAAAAAAAAATGAGATTTACACGCAAATTACTACATTATTTATCAATTTGTTAAAAAATGATGTTTCTATAAAATCAATTGGATAAAAGTCAATTCAATGTATGTATCAAGAAAACAAAAATATTCCAATAATTGAGTTTTCATCATATTTAGACTGAGATGAGAAACGTGATTTTCAGGTTGTAAGTAAATAAATAAAATTGCAGAGTATCCGAGGACGTACGAAGAAGAAGAAGAAGAAGAACAAGAAAAAAACAGAAAAAAAAGTTAACAACCGTATGGACGAGCAGTGATGCTTAGTGGAGATTCATTTCGATTGGAATTACAAATTACGTTATCGGATACAAAAAGTGGACGCATCTTCTTTTCGCAACTTCATTAATACATTATGAAAGCTCCATTTAGAAAAAGGAATTGTGAAATCATTTTGAGCGATGCAATATGAATAAGAAAGAAACAAAATGCATGAAAAACAATGGACGAGAAGATGCGGAGAGCGAAACCATTCCGGGTCAAATGATATCGGGTATAAATGAATTGTAAATTTCCAATATGAAAACAAATAAATAAATTTAAAGGAGAATAATGATTTTCGTTTGAGTTGTTATTTTGTCTGTCGCAGATGCGGCGAACAGAAAACAGAGTATTTTTCTATTATACAAAAGTTTAAACGGGTGGCAGGTAGTTGCTGTATAAGGTTCGGAACGACCAAAAGTATATATATTTTACTTGCAAACTATAATTACTAAATCAGACACATACTACTTAAATCGATGATTCATGTTGGCTTCTGTTATTTATTTCCAAAAAATCTATTGCTATTTGTCTAAAATTCAGATTTTAATAACATACTCGTCCGTCAAATTAACTTATTATTAGTCTTCAATTATCAAATGAAATATTAAAAGAAGTACGTTTTTATTGCAATACTAACAATAAACTACGAATTCAAATATCTATTGGTAAAACAGTAATTTCGTTCACAGCTGTTAGTTTAGGTTTAATTTTAACAAGGGTACAATAACGAATATTTTCGTTTTTGGACTCGTTAAGAATCTCAATATTCCCATGAATTTGCAATATGCATATGCATCTCAAACGCAATGAAATCATCTTTTTTTTTTAAACAAATCATCACTAGTAGTGAAAAATGGATCGTCTACAATAACATGATTACAAAGGTGTATTATGTATTTTGTATTTTGAGCTGTATCCAAGAAATCAAACGAAAAATTTGTTTACTGCCAACAACTAATGAAATTAGAGTACGCAATCAAAAAAAATGACCAGAATTTGTCAAATCATGTTTCACCAAATTGAATCATCCTCCATATGGCCCTGACCTTGTGCCATCAGATCACCATTTATTGCGAAGTTTGCAAAACTCTTTGAATAGTCAAACTTTCGCTAATTATGATGACCTGAAATCACACTTATTTAGTTTTTCGCTGACAAGGATCAGAAGTTCCATTAGCACTTAATTATCAAGTTGTCAAAAAGATGGTGAAAAGTCATATGATAAAATGTAAAGTGATTTAAGTTCATTCTTTGTATATAAAAAATGAATTTTATTTCACACCTAATAAACCTTAATTCAATTCTTGCTGACCTAATAATTACAAATTGTTTACCAATATTTCAACCACTAAGTTAGAAACTACTTTATTTCGAATAAAATGATTACCAATGTAAACTAACCCAGGACATTTTTATCTTATTTTTTTTAATATATTTTTAAATTATGAATAGAATATAAAATCATGTCTTCAAAAATATTTGAACATAAATAGTGAATTCATTATTTTGCCATACGTTTACTTTAACTAATAATTAATGCAATACAGGTTAATTTAGTATTCAAATGAAAGTAATTATTAATTTGGTTCGATATAAAATGGCAACTCATCATTTTATAAATTTCCAAAAAGCAGGTGTAGACTAATTTAATGCATATGTATTCTTGAATTCTAATTCAAATTCTTGTTTGTGGATCAGTAGACAATGATGGAATTCAAAACCGGAGTTCCCCACACTTGTGAGCACAACAGTAGCACAACAGTAGTATGTCTGAAACTCGACGAATCACAGTTTATTTGAACGTTTGAACAATACTTATTGGGCTGCAAAAAGAGTGAGTTTTGAACACTAGATAAGAAAGTAATAAAAACTTAGTTGCAGCTGCGAATCATATCGCCAAACGCTAGACGAGGGATCGGCAACATAAGGTTTTTTCGTTCTTAACAATTTTATTGGTTCTATCGTTCGGGTCTGCTCGCAAACCATTGGTTGCTCATCACTAAACTTTTTTGTTAACGAATATGTTTTTCTATTCAAATCTAAACCAATTGAGAAATACCTACGAAAATTAGAGCGTTTCGTTTAAAATTGAGAAGAATTAATTAAAAAGATAACTAACATTGGTAACATTACAAATTGCATATTACACGTAACGTAACTTGACAAGTAATTCACTTGTTTATCGAGTAGTATATATTACAACAAATTCTTGATACAACAAATAGTAAACATTATAATTATTAAATACTTAATAGTAATTTCTTCAATTAATTGCATAAAAAAAAGCAATAAAAAATAGGTGATTGTTATAAAAATCACCTTATTTGTGCACGAAAAAAGTGTGTTTCGCACACTCGATAAAAGAATAATAAAAATTAGGCGATTATTTCCAAATTCGTCTTATATGCTAATGTAATCAACTAATGTGAAAAGTTAGAATAGTTATTTTCAACAGGAGATCCGCGTAAATTTGAAAATTTAATTAATTAAATTATTTTAAAAGAAGTCAAAAAGAGAAAAAATAAAATTCAATATAATTTTGAAATATAATTATAGGATTGAGTCAGATTTTTTTTATCCAAATTAAGCAAAGAGTCTAATAAAAAAATGATTAAGGTAAATTTTAGTTTTAACACAGTTTAATACTAATTGGATAATTAATGAAGATCATAATATTTAAATAGTTGAAAATAGTAGCATAAAGTGCACATATAGAGATGATTGATTACTGAAACATTTTAAACTCTACACTCAATGATTTTGTTAACTGTGTTAACTATTCTGTTTAAAAAATGTAAAGAATAAGTTCTAAAACATGAAGTTCTAAATAAAAAAGAAATGCATAAACTTCTAATAAATATGAGTTATTGATTGAACGTGAAAATCTTAGTACTAATATATTAAATAAGTGTGCTGGAAGAAACAGGTGGAAGAAGAAAATAAACGAATGTTTATCAATTAAGTACACTTGCATCTGGAATTTATTTAAATGGGAAACAGTCTAAAAAGCAAAAGAGGAAAGCCGAGCGCGTACACGATTTTAAGTGGACATTTAAGAATCGAATTTATGCGCGATGGCGAAGTGAGTAGTTGTTTATTCAACGGTTGAATATGTATTGATTTATCGTGGCTCGTAATTAGAATATCGAGTAGTGAGTGAAGTTCTTCTGTGCTCCTCCAGCTGGCCTGAAAGCACACCTACCCATGCTCTCTGCATGCAAATCGCGCTAATCCGTGCATTATTCTTTCTGCGATTCCAATTTAAAATCAAATCCAATACGAATCCCGTCCCTGATCGGAAAAATAAAGCCTAATCGAATTAATTACGAAATGCATGGGACCGGAGATGCTTCGAATCTGTAAAACGAACGTGTAATTGATCAACAATAACCAAACAAAAAAAAAACAAAAAAAAAGAAGAGCGGAAGGTCATCAATCACACACCAATAAAGATGATTTACAGTTGAATTAATGCTGCATCACGTGAGACAAATATAACGGATCGAGGAGAAAAGCAAAAGTAATGCGCTGCACAAGAAGCTGCCGAGGAAACAAAAGAGTAGCAGTCGTTCCATGTAAAATGAAGCGGAAAACAATGTAGTGGCAATAGTAGTAGTTACCAGCAGTGAAGATTGTAGCTGAGTCACGGACGAGAAGGGAAAATGAAAATTGGATAAATATCATGTGTACTAACCGTAAGGAAATAATAATAATAATAATGAAAAAAGAAGAAGAAAAAAAGTTGCGAGTAGAGAAGGTTATAATGAGCATATAAATGGCATTCAAGTGGTCTTCGTGATGTCAGTCAAATGGAGAATATTGTTTTATGATAATCGCCTCATATTTATTATGCCCGCAACCGTAATCGTAAATCCCATTCGATGCTCATTGTTCGCAATCTTTAATGAATTTTTAATTGTTTTCAATTTAAATCCAATGGAAACATTCCGTTCTTCTCTTTCTCACACGCGCACACTCTCAGTCCCTCCACTCATATTGACTGCATTCATTGAATAATTTAAATAAAAAACATACACTTCTAATCTCATTGAAACATTTCAATCAAAGTTTTCTTACACTTTTCTTAAGCTATCATGTTGTTATGCATTTATTTGCTATTAATATTTGTCTAGTTATTCTGTAACTTTTTCATTAATATTTTTTTGACGCATCTAGATTTTTAATATATTTCAGTTTTATTAAAGTATTTAATAGAATACTTCTCAAGTTTAGCCCAAAAAATGATCCATTTACAACAAAATTCTATTCGAACAAATTTTCATTTGATCAAATTGATTTTGGGTACAATTTACCGGTAAGTTTTCACAACAAATTGACAGGTAATTTGGGTAATTTTTTAAAGTTTTTTTTTTCAATTATACAAATTAAACCGGTTTTTTTTACTAAAAATAACTGACATATATCTATGAAAATATCAATGTTATATATAAATTTTGTTGGGTATATCTATGGTTATTCAGAGTATTAATTAAACTGAATGAAAGACAGTTGTTTTCTTTCTGACAAAAAAGAGATTATTATTTAAACTTTTTTAAATTGTTGTTAAATCAATATATAACATTCTTATTAAATTAATACAAGTTTTAATACGTCTCAAATAAACTTTATACGAGTTTTGTAATAACTACTAAAATAATGCTTTGAAATATTATTGATAAATAAAAACCTTTGATTGGAAAGTTTATTATTGCAATATTTGTCTATATGTTGTTGACAAGATGTAAGATATTTTATTACTTACCGTATTTTCCTGAATCACTATTCATTTTCATTGTCAATTTTTGATATACAATAGTGTTTAACATATGATAATGGATTATTTATTTATTATGAAGTTTCTTCAATATTTTAATAAATTATTTCTGTATTTCTTAGTATTTATAAATTAAATGGTTAAGTAATATGTTATGACGTATTATTTACTTAATATAGTAAGTCTGATTTTTAGAGTATTCTCACTTCAAATAGATCAAGTTTTTAAGTAAATTATGAAACTCTAGGGTACATTTTCATATACTAATTTAATAATTCGAATATTTCGATTGGTGTTACTGATGTATTCTTGATGAATTCAAAACAAGTTTGAGAATGGTTTTGCATAAAAATAGAAAATATGGTATTGTAAATGCTTGTATTTAGTGTTTTGATTGTGTAACAACAAATACGTTTTTTTGTGTTTGGTCTGTTCAAAACCTCGACCTCTGATCAATGCAGTCGCGCACAATGATGGCCGCGGTGACGTGCATTTTCCGGTGTGCCCGGAAATTTTCCGGAACGAACGTTAATAAACTTTGAAAAGCGCACCGAGGGAGGCACCCAAATCACCGATGCGTCACTGTTCCGATCCATCTCGCCGGAAATTTTCCGCTCTTTCCAACGGCGCAAACCGGAAGTCGATGTCACTTCCTGTTTCGGATGCAAATGCGTTTCCAGAGCGCTACCGAAATGTTATTTTGCAAAAAAAATTAGGTGGCTGTAACCAATACGATTGTGTCATCATTACACGACTGATATTATGTAAGGATGCGAAACTATAATACAACAAGGATTTGCTATCAGTGAAATTTTGTTTCCTTTAATATAATGTTAACTAAAATGCAAGCTGAATACGTTTTAAACTTTGAATGGCAATTTGAGGACCTTTTGTTTAGAAATTATAAATTGCTTAACGTGAAGTGTCTGTGTCTCTATACAAGTGTACTAGTATTCTCTGTCTCACCGTAGTACTCCTATTGTGCGGTTTCGAAGCTCTTTCTCTGCATCTCTCTTCCACTCGAGGCGGTATGTTTGCAGTCTATTTGGGGCGACAATCATTTTCGGACAATGGTGCAATGCATACATATGCATGCGAGATTAGGATGGATTCACAAAACTGCTTTATTAGAGCTCGCAAACTACCTAATCTCATTGTGTCCCGCAGCCACCGTGTTCCAAACCTAAAATCCTCCCTCTCGTCCGCAGTTTCCAACATTCTGCACGGTCGCAGCAGCAACACAACCCGCTCTGGTCCCTCGGTTTCGCGTACAAAATAAAAATTACAATTAAAAGACCATCCACCGACCCTCGTAATTCCAACTGTTCCAAACACAATAAAACCGAGCAAAAGAGTCAGCAAGTTGTTCCGGGTTACTTTTTTTTTTGTTTATTTGTTTGTTGTATTTTGCTTTTCGTATGAATTGCCGTATAAATTCGGCTCGGGTTTAATTGAAAATAAAAACTACGGAACCTTTGCATTATTTAGAAGCACTTTTTATTTTCGCGTTTTGCCAGCAAATTTACTACAATTCTGCAAGTAAACATATTACAATTATTTATTTATTATAATTAAACAGTATACCGTTTCAATAAATATTATTATTTAATTACTAAATACGAGACAAATACATCAAATTTTCTTATATAATTAATTGATATTATGTCATTGCAGAACTACATGATTTTAATTAATATACTAAAATTGAAAAAGCATATACAACTTTTATATTTCTCTTATAAATTTAACAATAAAGATATAACATATTTTGGTTATTCGTATCAGTTTATCTGTTTAAAATAATTGCACATATTATTTTAAAGTCTGACATAGTGCAACTAAAAAAAACTTGTTATTTATTACATGTAATATATAATTAAGTAATTTATACCTGTTTAGGTTTACGCTCACATTATTATTGTTTTTGTATGAATGCAATATAAACTAATTAAAACTGTATAGCGAGAAGCGACATTTGTTTAGAATTTTAAAAGCAATATACAAAAAAACGCTGCATAATGTAAATACAAATAATTGATGTTTACGTTATGAAGTATAAAATGAATTTTAATTATGTGTTTGTATATTTGCGTCACGTAAATTGTAAATGGACGTCGCACGTAGAATAAGTCTTTCTTATGTAGGAAATCTAATTAATCTATTGGAACAGTAAAGCGTATAAATTGGCAATAAAATTTCGGTAAGTTTAAGTCGAAGCAAATAGGTATTGCGTCGAGTGTGAGTGTTGGTGTGAGTGTGAGTGCGTGCAGGAGACAATATTGGATTTTTGTTGATTGATTCGGCAATAGATGGGTGGTTTTGGTTTATTGGATTCGGTTTCTATTTGTGTGCGGGTGTGTGTGTGTGCATCTGTGTGTGGCATTAAGAGCAGTTTGTATGTACAGGCGGATGCACAATAGTCGGGGAGGAAGTTGAGATGTGTCCAGGAAAAGCGCAGGGCATATAAAAGTGACACGCATGGGGTGGCACGCAGAGGCCCTCTCATCTACCATCGGGGAACTATTAAGGGGGCTCGGGGAACCCCCATAAGATCAACAATTGATGGATAGTTATTTTCTTAAAGTACCTTATATGTACAATCTCGAAAATGCATTCCCCGGGTGATCCCAAAAATCGAGCAAGAGAACGTTGGAAGAGAGAACGAGAGGTGGAGGATGTGGATGAGAATGGGATTGGGGATGGAGCGAAGGAAGTGAGCAGGAGCCGTGGGATGGAGAGGATGGGGAAAAAGGGCTAAGTAACGAGCGCAGATTTAGATTTATCGCTACTTGAACTTTTATACACCATTAGCGAGAATACAGCCAAACTACAGAGGAGAGCCGAGCTGCCGAGAGAAGAAGCGCAGCAGCAGAAATGCTCCTCGCATACTCGCACAATGCCTTTTTAATTTATAACTTCATTCCAAATAAGAACATACATTTTATTGCGCTCCTCAACATTTTACAAATGCAGTTTCAATGTAAGTAATTATTGCCGCGGCGACGGCAAAAACAACCGCATAATTCATTATAATTGTCGCCCCGTTTTTACGCGGACCCCGACCGACAGACCATTCGATTTTTATCCTTACTCCAATCCTTTTCACGGATTCCGCCAACTTTGCCTTCACTTTCATTCTCTGCTCTTCTCCACTTCTTCCTTTAATATAAACCGCATTTCTCCTCGACCAACGTCACATTTATATCAATTAAATTTCCTAAACGATTCCACCTTCAAACGCATCATGCAGAAACAATCCACCCCAAAAGAAATATAAAATTATAATTATGCCGTTTGCTGGTCTACCGCGACATGACATCAAGGGTAGTACTAAAATAACTGATATCGCAGGATCGAAGGGGGTGAGAAAGAAAATGTTCACTCTCTCTCTCTCCTCCCCTCGTTTCTTTTCTTGCGTGGAGGAGGAACAGGCTTTATCTGATAGAAACCGGGGAAGCCCCGCGCGCAACGTTATGATATCAGTGTGTATAGTGGAAGAGAAGGGTGACGGCAGACAAATGGGTGTCGCTGCATATGTAAAACGAGCGGCCCAGTCACCCTTTGTCTGTCATTTGTCACTGTCCGGGGGCGGCACGCTGTCATGGCAACGCTGGCGGCAGCAGCAGCAGTAGCGGCGGTGGCGGCGGCGGCAGCGGCGTCCACGTGAGAGAGCGCGGCACGGTCCATTACACGGGCCGGCTAATGGCCATACCCAGTGGAGATAAATGTCCGCCGCCTCCAACCCACCCACATCGTCCGAAAAACACAGCAAGCAAAGTGAACACCCGCAAAAAAAAAAACACATAATAGAAATACGGAGAAAGCGAACGGAAAGAGAAAGAGCTTTTGCATTTTCCCCAATATTCTACGTTATTTCCTAATCGAAAATGGGGACATTCATTACATGCGTTATGCATGCATGCATTGTTCACACCCCCGTGCGAGTTTTATCGTCGTGCGAGGTTTTTCCCTTTTTAAACCGCCTCCCCCATTCTTTTTTTCCACTCTTTATACACACAAAATTTATTTATCTTCCAACTTGGCATTCGCATTTCATGGTCACTTTTAATTACTTAATTAACTAAGCGGATTGAACTTTTGTAATTGAATAAATAAATAAATCATTTATGCATCAATTTACGAACTAAATTGCATTTTATAATTTACAAGTTTTATTCTCTTTATTTTAAAGGATGGTTACAAAATAAATTTATGAATAAGAAATAATAGCGATGTATAAATATTATGTCATAAAATCTAGTAAAGTAAATATTTTTATTAATTAAAAGGGTACCAGTCTATTAATATTACATTCTCTTCGGTATGTATGGTTGCATATAAAAATCAACCTTTTTCAAAATTTTTATATTCAACTTGGTTTAACGAAATGATGAATTGACTGTAAAATCAATCGACGAAAGATTAACATTTAATATCAATTTAAGTATGAAGAGTTGAATTTACATAGATAGCTCTAATCCAAATAAATTGGTAAATTGGTATAACTAATAAGATTTATAGTCGATATTTCTTCAAAATTTGTTTTGCTTTAAATGTCAATAATTTCAATTAATTTATTTAAGGTCACTTTATAACTAAAATTACTTGTAAGATGTGAGTAATCATAAAAATAAATTATGTGCTAATTAATTGAAATACCTTATGTTTAAGAGGTGTGATATTGCCATTTCGAAGCGGCTAATACACTAAATTGGGCTATTTATTTATTGGATTGCCTACTAAAGTATATGTGAAAATTTTATTGGATTTTATAATACCAGAAATGGGAAAATCATTAAATGCGTTTTATGCATGCACAGCTCTGAAGGGGGCTTCGCACGAGAGACGACTTACATCACATTTTACGGTTATGTGTCTTACGGAGCAGTTTTCCACGTTTATTTTCTTTTTTCTTGCGCCCATCCTTCTCTCTCCTGCGCACCGCGAAACCGCCGTCGCCGCCGCCTCCGAAATAACGTCGCCATCGTACATACACTCAAAAGTAATCTAACGCCAACTACCTTATTATTCATTCATCCTATTGCAAATTATACGAAGCCTCTCATAACCGCCCCACGACCAGAAAAAAAAGAAGCACGCAAATTTAAATTGCGCATAAAAGAAAATATAACTGTTGCGAGGGTTGGAGGTGGAGGGTGAAAGGAAGATGAGCATGGCAAAAAAAAAATAAACGCGAACGCGACAATAGCCAATTTTCACCTCCGCACACAATCATCTTCAAGCTATCACACTTTCGTTACAGTTTAATAAAGATTCACTACAATAAAATGTGCGTAAAAGAAATATTCAAATTTTCTTTACGACTTTAACATCAATTATTTTAACTTCAAACGACATTTACTTAATGAAATACTTGTTGCGATTCATTACTTACCAATTAATAATTCCATGCATATTGTTGTTGTTGTCGTTGAAGTGTTGTTATAATCAGCGAAGATAACGGAAGGATACGTATTATTCCATGGGTTAATAACTTTGCGTTAGGTTAGTTGGTGTAATAAAATGAAACCCCGAGTAGGCTTGTGCCATTCTATCCTATTAGCGTGGGATAAATGACTTAAATTTATGTGCACAACTTTGCTTTAGTGCCTTTTAATTTTGTACAAATTTTAATTTAAAGTCAATCCTTTTACATACACTGAATTTCAATACGGCATACATAAATAAATTATATTACCTAGTTGTTATCCTATTATAAACCATATATTTTCGTCTTCTCAAAGCACAAAAAAAAATCCATTATAAATACAAAACTTCGACTACTTCATTATTCAATTTAGTCTATAAATAAGACAAAAACAATTATAATCGCGCAATTATAAATATTCATAATAATTAATAACGAGAAATATTAATTAGAAACTATTATAATCAATTTATTTTCACAAGAAATACATTCTCAAATAATATTTATTTAACTAAATTAATAGAATAAACAACAACTATATTAAGCATTACACTTAATTATATTAAAATTATCACATTTGTTTACTTCACACGCCAAGTTTCTATTACAATTGTTCATTTATAGGTAACACAAAACGCAACAAAACATTTTGATGTTAGCATTGATATTAAAGGATAGAATGTTTTCACACTTCGTACATTTGCAATGAAAGATATTTTTATCTGCACATTCTAAATATAAATTTCCTGTTGTTTTGCTTATAAGTAAATTGTTTTACTAGTACAGCAAAGCAGAAAATAAAAATTGATAAAAAAAATAAACACTCGAAGACATGTTAAATACGATAAATTCGCTGTTAGTTCTTCAACTAACTCTAAAAATTAATTTAATAGTTTTAATGGATACCGATTGGTGTCTCACAGACGCCGCGCGAATAAAGGTGGCTTAATAAATAACAAAACTAATATATTTTAAATGATTATTAAACTAAAATTAGATACTAAAAAATAAAGTGATAAAACCTAATGTGTAACATTAATGTTAGATATTTATAAATAAACAAAGTGTGGGCACATTTGGAGCAATTTTAATGTAAAACAATAACGTTCGTTCCTCGATCATTTGCATTGGAAATAAAGTAATAATAATGACTAAAAATGGGCATTGAGTTTGAAATGCATAACTGAGTCACTTGAGAGACAATTGTCAGTTTCGTTTATTACGAAATGGGATTGCATAAGGCTTTGTGTTAGGCGGCGATGGGCGAGGGAATAGTGAATTGAAAAATGGTGTTATAATTCGAACGAATTTTTAGTCGACGAGCGAGAATGTGGACTCATTTCTGTGCATACCGAAATGAAGTCATTTGCAATTCAAATATCGCGGAGAAATAAATAAAGCAAGAAGTGGACGAAGCAGGAAGACGAAAAAAAACGAAGAAATCAAAATAAAATGAAACGAATATGAATATGAATAAAGTAAGTCAACTGCAGAAATGAAAACGGATAAAGTCCGTAAAGCCAATGCGAAATTCCGTCTGTACGTATATATGAATACGCACCAGTTCATAAATTCACATAATCGTTGTGTAAATAAAATTAAGAAATAATGTACGAAAAAAAAATATATGGCAGAAAGTGGAATATCGATTTCATAAACAAGAATGTCAGAGATACTTGCGCACAGAGGTCATTTGAATACGGCAGAAATTCCGATATCCGGCCTCTATGGAGAAGGGTTCGTCGCTTAATGGAACGGAATGGAATCTTTATGCAAAACTCGGATCTTGCCTTGCAGAAGGATGTGTTTATTTGTTTAATGAAGTTTGCAAATTAATTCTAATTGTCGTAGAAGTACAAAAAAAAATCGCATAATCCCATCTTTGCATTAGTCTCCTCCACTTGCAATACACATTAATTAAATATTATTATCTATTAATTTATTTGAATTATTTTTATTTACAATCAATATTATTTATATAATAATCGGATTTCTTATAACATTCACAACAAACAAATTATCATTATTAAACAATAATGAAAGAAAACCAACATCTATAAAAAGATGTTAATTGTCACAGTATATTTATATTGATATTAATGATAGTTTACAAGATTTAACTCTATAATCCTCAATATTTTATTTATACAATATTTCTACAAAATATTTTATCTAAAATAAATGTTATTTTGATTTTTTAAATAAAACTGCAAATAAAAACTTATTTCTTTAATAGGAACACAAAAATTTGGAAGAAACGTATATACTACAAAATATTGTTTTTTATTTCTTAAAATCGAAATATGTATATTTGATTTTTGTACTTTAATTTCAACTGATTTTGAATATTATTCCTTCATGATTCAAAAAGAATTACATTAATTTATTTTATTTTTAACCATTTGTCGTCTTTATAATCAAAATCACGATAATTCACTTATTCTACGATTTAAGCATAAAATTGCCTGACTACCAAAAAGTACCACATATTTTTTTCATTGAAACTATTGCTGAAATTTAATAAAAAATTATAGGCAACTTAATTTTAATGTGTTTTAAAAGAAATCCAAAGAAACATTTTATTTTTTAAAGTTTCACTATGTTCAGGTAACAAACTGTTAAGTTGAAAGTTAGTGATTAATTTGAAAATATTACAAATGTTGATTGACATATGTCACTTTGATAATATACACGGAAACTTTTGATTTCTTTTGAACATTTTACGTTTTTATAATCCAACGAATTGTTTGTGTTTACAATATTGTAATGCGGATGAAAAAAAAAATGAGAATCTGCATGCATAATATGATTCGAGATCGTTCGCCGTCGGGCAAAAGTCTACCGCGAAACAATCAAATTATTTTCAGTTATGAGCGCGTAATTTGAAATGCATATGTGTGTTTATAATTTTATATTAACTTTCGTCCGAGCAAAATATGTTAATCGCGAGACTTCCATATAAAATTAAATAAACCAATAAAATTAATTCCCAAAATCTATCTCTCGTCATCCTTTTTGATATTAATCAAATGAGTCATAACTAAATTACTACACTTGATGATTCAATTAATTACGTTCATGAAAACATTGCAGTCACTGCGTCAACCAAATTCTAAGACTGAATTAACAATTTTACTTAGAATATACAAATTTATAATATAGTAATTAGAATATATTTAAAATTACAATTTATATTATTATATATAATTTCACAATTTCTTCTTAAATGATATATTTATACGATGGTATCATATATTTAATTATTAATGAATAGTTATAATTACTATTATCAAGATCTATCTGCTAATACAGAATATGTTCACATTGAATATTATCGGAATGGGAAACTTGTGTGTTCTAATCATGGATTAAATTGAGCTAAGGTGAGACGTCAATCAAAGACCAGGTCTAATTACTGGAGTTCATCCGTTTCCGCTTTTGCATCCTCCCTCGTCCCGCGAAAGTCAAAACCATCGACCCTCCTTCCTACCCACCAGACTGTTGAACAGAGTCAAGTAAGCATCGGGGCAACCCGATCCCGAAAATTCGTAATTATTTATTATTCAGTCCCGGCTCCCTCGCATCCAGTGATATCAGCCACTATACAAGCCCACTTAATGTCAAATCTATCAACCACCGAATACTACCACTGCTACTACCAGCACTACTCACGTCCGCTTACACTGCTACAACAACATCCGATACACATCGATTTTATGCATCAGTGCTTATGAAGCATAAACATTGTTGCTGTAACCGTATTTATTAAGAGTTTTCAATAACGAATTACCATCTCGATTGTGACAAACGGTAGCGATCACAATTTCTCAAACATTAGTTTCTGGACTTCATCGACGATATATATGATAAATTTGGCTGACTAATTACATTATGAAGATACAACAAGGATACTCATACTAAGAGACATAATAGAACTCACACATTCATTATATAAAATCACAGCGACAAGGAAAAAATGAACGAAATACAATGCCGCTTTAAGATAGCTCCGCTAATTAAGTTGGCGTACAAAGCGTTTTTAATGGAAGCACGTATCGTGAATTGCAAAGACTCTTCAATGCTAACATCTTTTGTTGGACATTGTTTTGTATGCCTTTATATATTTCAGTATTTAAACTAGAATTCAGAATGACAGGTCTTCATTCTCACGAAGCATTTGTTATTGTAATAATAATAATTTAATGGCCAGAATTTTAATAATTATTTGTAATAAAAGGTAATTTATAGTTTTACAATAGAGACTCATTGTTTTTGTGCAAAGGAAGCTTATGCAAAACTCTTACAACCAGGGCTTCAATTACCTGTAAAAGGTTAACCCATTCTAGATGATAATATGATTAAAGAAATTACCGGTAATTTTTGATAAGAAATACCGGTATTTTCGTTGCTTTTTATTCGGAAATTGAAATTAATGTTGTACTTGAAGATTTTTACCGCTTATAACTAAAATATATTTAGTCAATTAATTTAATTTAATCAAAATAAGTTCTTCAAAAGTTCGTCAAAAATTACTTCATAAATCTATTTGTTTTTGGTTAATAGATAGATTCTATCAATAGAAATACAGTGGCATAAGAAGATTATTTGAATATGGAAATTTCGTTTTCAGAACAAAAAAAACTACCTATAAATTACACATTTTAATAAAAAATAATTACTTTTTCATTACGGTAAATTTGGATGCCCTACTTACAACATGTATAAGTACAGATCTATTTTGGATAATATTATTTTATATAATATTGGAAAAAATCTTGAAAGTTATAGAACAGCTTTATCGTAATATAAGGATTATTGAAGTAATTGACAGTAATTGATATTTTTAAAAACGAGATTGTACAAATATTATAATATAATATTTTAACTACGCGTGATTTGGAATATAACATAGATATCTGTTTGGGCAATTATGTGTTTTGATATGGGTGGGCTGGTTATCTTGATAACAGTCAAACTAAACTGTCACTTGTAATTGATCACTGAGCATAGTGTGTAACAACTTAAAATGTATGTTCTATACAGTAAGTCCTCGACTTACGCGATTAATTGGTTAAAAAAGTTTTCGCGTAAGTCGAAGAAAGCACAAAATTTAACATTTTTGGCAAAAAATACGTACAGTCAAGAAAATATTATTTATCGCACATATTTATTAGACATACCAAGAAAGAAATTTATTTTTAGACTAAAGAAAAAAGAGGAGATGGGGTACGTGCAAGCGCACAACTGAGAATTGAGAAACAACTAAAATCGGGTAACTTCGAAGTCGAGGACTGACTGTATATAGTTGATGAAATTTGGAAGACTTGAAAGAACTAGTAACAGTTTAATGTCAAAACAATTATGGAAAGGAAACTCGTCCAGTTTATGTTTGAACCTTAGTTTCATTGTGGTGCGGTTTTGGTGGATAGGTGGGTATTTCGTGCGCTGACCTCCATTTAATATTGATAATATTGAGAAGTAGGAAATGCCTTAGCAAGAAGAGAGTTCATGCATTGCCCCAGAGACTTTTAATAAAATAAAATGCGTTAGACAAGTGGAAGTTGGACTGGAGTGACGTCCGATGCATATTTTAGGACATTGTTAACCTTTACGACCCACCTGAATAATGGAATAAGTCAATCGATATATCCCGAATTCCGTTTCTTCCTTGAGACTACCCTCTCCCTCTCACTCTATTCCTCCCTCCATCCGCCACCAATTCATCTCTCCATCCCACTCTCCTAATTGCTTCTACAACATTTCCCTTTTCACTCTCCGTTCCTTTCGACCGTCTCTGCCATCTCTCTTCCCCCCTTAAATATCAATGCCAGGAGACCCATATTTTTTCATCAAGCGCTAGATTGGAAACTAAAAGTTTTTCCTCCTCGCCGAAGAGAGAAGTTTCCTTTTTCACAACTCAAAATTATTCGTAATGTTAATGTTTCTTTTCGCTTCTCTTTCTGCCGCTTCCCCATACACACATAATTCTTCTCCTCGCGCGCTCGGAAACTCGCGGGGGCGGCCGCAGAGGGTGGGTTCCCAGAGAGTGTCTTAACGCCGCAGCCGCCTCCGCTGCTGGATATATACTTATTCTTCTTCATACTTTTTTTTGCTCCCCGCTCCTTCCTACTCCTCCTCCTCGCTTTTTCCTTTCCTTTATCACAAGTCGTCGCTGCAATTTATTATGCTTTGCTCGCGTATAATTACATAAAAATGAGGGGTTGAGTTCCATATTTAAATGTACTTAATTATAAAATCCGCATTGCATTAGTCTCTGGAATATGCAGAGCAAAAAAAACGAGGGGGTGGATTTCCCAAAAAAAAAATGTGTGTGTGTGTGTATATATAGGAGGAGGAGGAAATGGAAAATGGGACGGGGTCGAATGGGTGAGAGGAAGCAGAGGAAAAAAAAGCAGAGAGAGAGAGAGAGGAAAAAACGGGGGCGCCAAATGAATGCGGCGATGCTGATAAAAAAGGAATTAAAGAAAGAATACGAAAAAATGAATTTCTCTGTTTTTGACAGGCCCTTAATCGCGCACACGAGATATTGCATTAAAGGGGAACAGTTTAGTAATTATTTTTTTCCTTTTTTACCTCTCTCATTCTCTCTTAAACCCACAAACCGCTCTCATAGTCACACACCAACATACGTATGCAAAAATTACTAGAAATATTGTAATAATCATCCTTTTCACGTACGCTGTTAATATATATTTTTTGTTAGTTCTGTTCCGGTCCTGAGGCCCGGATCGTGTTATTACTTTATCTAAAGCCGCTAGGGCCTTAATGATCGAGTCAGTTGTAATCCATTTCGGTGGAGGAAGGGTGCGGAGGGGTGTGGGGGACGTCCCCTGGTTTTGATACATATCTAGGGATGAAATCCTGAAATTGCGCCAGGACACCGCAACAAGCCCAAATTGACGTTCCCATTATGAACGGGCTCAATTGTGAGTTACGCAAATTTCGAGTCCTCCTTATTTGTTATTACCGTTGTATTCGACATCGCATAAGCATTTCGGTGATTTATGTGAAAACTGAGCTGTATTTTTACTTTATCGTAAATGTTCTCTGTTGAATATATAAATATTGATCTAGTTTTCAGATTCATTTAAATTATGTTTTGTTACTTTTATAAGCAATATTTATTGCAATAAACATAAAATTACATAAATCACTTAAACAGTTTAAAGTCTAATATGTAATTAAATTATTTTTTATGGAAAACATTTAATGTAACTTTTATATTGCGTCGCATATCTTATTAAAATATACAGTAGAACCTCGCTTAACGAGCACCTTGCATAACGAGTATTTCGCTTAACGAGCGAAAAGAATTGTAAGAAAAATTACTCACTTAACGAGCAACGTTTCGTATAACGAGTGACGATGAGAAGAGAAGTCCAGGATTACACGCCTGCTATGTAATTTTTAAAACTTGTGTACACATATTATGTGTATTTTTGAATTTGTTTCACTATAAGAGTATTTCATATTTTTTGACAATTACCTCAGAAAGTCTAAAGATTTGTTTAAGAAATTATAGAATTTGAGTTGCTATTTAAAATAACTAGTAACTTTACAATTTTAAGATTATTTTTGTTAATTAATTAACACTATTTAAAATATATAGTGTTCAAAATCGAATAAAATTGGCAACTTTATTGGCAATTTTTCGAAATCTGACAAAACTATACTTATTATTTCATGTTGCATATTTATTTAATTTCTTGATTTGCGTCTAAAATAATGAAAGAAAATTAAACAAATAATAATGAGAGATGATAAAGTTAGTAATATACGAAGAAGGTTTAGTTTAATTTTGAAGAGTTAAATCAAAGTTTTTTTTTTATTTCGTACTTCAATTTATCCAATAATCTTGCATAATACTTCCCCTTTTGTCACTTTTCATATTGATAATTACTTTAAGCAAGTCCTTCAAAAAAAAATACATTTTCATCGTTGACTGTTTGATATTTTAACAAAGTTATATTCACAATATGTATAAAAAATATATTACGGATCATTTTTACAAATATAAACTAATTTTAAATGTTAAAAACTTTTACAAATTTCCTTTAATTAAAATATATATTTGAATACATTTATGCATGAATATCTAGTAAACAGTTTTATAATAGTTGAAGTTGAATTAAAATTGAATTAAATAAAACATCAATATAGATTTTTCTTAATGGCTCTAAAAAAAATTATTGATAAACATCATCGATTTACTTAAATATTTTAAAATTGAATCGTTGTAATTTCATTTACAATAGTAAAAATTTAATATATTTCTTTTTGCAAACCTGCCTGACATGGAATTCCTAAAACAATCTCAGTTTTGTTTTATTGATAAGAGAGCGTGCTTTCGGTTACGGTAATGTTGCATTGTTCTTCATCTGCAGTTCGTTTGTTTTGTATTTGCGTATTGTTTATTACGCATTCGCGCGTTACACAATTCAATTTTTTTTTCTCATGTGCGCTTCGCCGTTTCATCGATTCGCGATTTCTGATGGTTTTCGAATAAATGGCGAACTAATAAAAAAAAATATATATATACGAATGACGCGCTAAAACCACGTGTGATTTATTGCACGTAAATTACACGGACTGTGTAAATATTGTGTAGCGCACATTCGCACATGCGACTGTGATATTTTCATTTTGCCGGGCACAAAATAAAGTTTTGACACTTCCCTGTATGGCTTTGTGTGTACGTGTGTGTGTGCCAACACCGTTGTTTTCCCTCTTCACCCCCTTTCGCACCCTCCCGCATTTTTATATTATACTTTATATAATATTTGTTGTGTCGTGTTTTCTGTTCATATACCTTTTCGGCTTTTCTTATTTTCTTTTCACTTCTTCTCTTCTATTTTTCTCCTCCGCTTCTTTTCTTACCCGCCACCCTCGACCCTTATTCCGATAGGTATTAAGTTTGGAAATAACAAACAAGCAAATATGAAACGATTTTCTTCTTTTTTTCCACATTTCTTCTTTTATTCCACGCCACCCCACCCGGAATGCGTTTGGTCTTGTTTCCTTTTTTTTTGCGTAATATTTCTTTCCGTTTCAATCAAACCTTTTATATCACACCCCCCAGAAAGAAAAAGTTTCTTGAGTTTTTTTTGTAACACAACAAATATGCATGTACATAAATTGAATGCATATTTGTTATATCATTATTTTAAAAATGGGATACTTGTAATAACATTTTAAGAATTCCAATTTACATACATATAACAATTTTTACATATTTTCGACGTTTTTATATTTTAATAATCAAGTAAATCCAAATAAAAATGATAAAACATTTACGTATACAGTGATAAGACAAATACATCTTATTCACAATTACTTCACCAATTAAATGCACATTTTGAAAGTAATTTACTTATCGTGTAGCATTCATTCAAAGAAATACTTTATAATGATAACAAACTTAATTTTAACAAAAATTAAGTTCGATGAAAATACGTCACGATGAATCAGCTGTTGTTGCCAAACAATTGCAAAACCCTAAAGCAAACCCATAATTTATTTTGTTTCAAATTTATTAAAAAAAAAACTTAATTGTTCCTGAATTTATTAATTGATGAAAGTTAACCTCTACAACTGTGTTACTGTGCAACTGTGTTATAAAATATTATATTATATAAGTAATGGTTTGTTTTTTTTTAATATACAAGAAATATTATTATTTGAAAGGTATAAAGAATACAATAGAAATAAAATTATTAGTTTAACGGTGACAAATATCTTGGAATTTTAATACATGAGACAAAATAAACAGTTAATTAAAGAAAGTAAAACAAAAATGGAAATAAATAAACATAGCAAATTACTCATTTATAATGTTATTCTAAAGCCTTTTTTGAGCATGTGGCAATAAATCGAATATTTAAATAAACCAAAGATAAACTTCATAAATAATATTATTATTTTGTAAAATAAGCAATTTACTTGCAATGACTTTATAACTAAATGACAATAAATTATATAATAAATAAAACCTTTGTGGTATTCGTATTTCTTATTTCGTTCAAGTATTGAATACTAAATTATGTGATTCTCAAGTGTCGGTTTTAGGAAAAAGAAAGTGCTCTCCGGAGAGTTCTACATTGTTATAAAACAATTCGTTTCTTACAACAGTGTCGGTGCGTACAGATTCTCAAATATTTATGATGAGTAGTGGCGGAACTACAATGTCGCAAATGTGCACAAATTGTAAAACTAAGGGTATACGATTTTTTTAATATGTCCTTCAGAGAACAGATACTATACCAGTTCAGGGCACTATGATTTTCTATATTTCAAATCAAGGATGTCCTCAAGTAAAAATTAGTCGAAATACTCCAAATTTGCTTAGGCATTATGAAGCCATACCTTTCTACTTAAAAAAAATACCGAATAATATATTGCAAGTGGAACAAAGAGTTTAAGTTCTACCACTGATGAAGGGTATACGTGTATGTAAAGCAAATGCCAATAGAAGCAATCGTACATTTTATCATCTGATTTAGTAAAAGTATAACACATAATAAAACCATACCGAAATTATCCTAAATTTGCTGCGTGCTACGTGTCGCGCGACTTGCTCCCGCCACTCAATGCTATCAACTTGTAAACCTAACTTGACAGTTTATAAATGTATGCGAGATATCACCGTTTGCATATATCAATACTAAATTGACAAAATTTGCTTACATAATCAAATAAAAATGTTTATTAATAGAAACTTGTACTGTACGGAAAACAGTAGAAATATGAGATGTGTTTATCTCTTTGTGTTGTCCACAACAGGAAAACAGAGGGTCAATCAGAGTTGGGAGACTGGGTTCTGCATGTATTGGTGGGCTTGGATGTGTCACTTAAAAGAGATAATAAACCAAAGTAATATGGTAACCGACATATTCCTACGTTTTCTGACAATAGTTACTCTTATATTGAAAGCATGTAAATTACTAGAAATTAATGGTGCATTTTTATGGTAGAAATTCACTTTGCTAATCGTATCTGGAAGTAAAATATTAGTTTCGTTTAAGATGGTGGTCGTGTATGGTGGGGGGGGGAGTGCGAAGGGCGGCGTAAACGCAAATGCCCTCATCATAGTTGAACCCTTTTACACCGCACACGCCCTCCCCCTCAGGCCGCAAATAGATAAAAGATTGCGGGGGCAAAATTGATAATAATTTCGCCGCACAGAGTATTAAACTTTAAGGCGTCTTAAGTACTGTTAAGGGGGAGAGAATCTCCTTATTCCTCTTGTTGTCTCGAGCCCCGAGGGGGAGAGAAAGCGGACGGCGAATGGGAAGCATGAACCACGGATGAACGAAGCAGAAGAGAAAAAAAAATTGCGACAGGAGGGAAAAAATAACAAGAGGAATTTGTATTCACCGGGCGGATGCGTCGCGATTAAAATATCAATGCTAATTACATGGCCGAAAACGACACTTTGCATATTTATTTACTTCTTTTTTTTTCCGGTGAGAAACTTTCACTCGCCGGGAGATAAATCGCATAAATTTTAAAGGTAATTAAGGATTTACGCTAAAAAAAAAATGAATATGATGTAACTGAAGATGAAAAATGAGAGTACTTTCCTATATAACGAAGCACGATGTAACAATAACGAGATTATGTTTCGACATTTTAAATTTCCCAAATATAATCAAACCGTTTTGATTGCTGTTTTTTTTTATAAAGCATGTGAATCTACTATGGTCTTAAAATAAAAAAGTATTTACAACAAATAAATGAAAAGAAGTTAATATAGATATTTGAGATGTTTCAATTTGTAAGAAATTACAAATTGAGCATTGCGTTCAAAATAATCATATGAAAATCCTAAATTTCTTCGCTAAATAAACAATATGTTCAAATGGAAAACATAGTTAACATGATAGAAATACTTTAGCTACAAATGTCTCTAAGAAAAGCTTAAGAAACGTAACAAACAAAAAGTAAAAAACTTCTACATTTGCAATTATGTATATAGATTGTTAACTGAATAAAGATTCATTATATTAATTGTCGATGAATGATGAAATTTTTATATTCCAATAGAAATTCAAATGTACTTACTAAAATTAAAGTCTTAAGATGTATAGTAAATGAATGTATCAAAACTTTAATTGCAAATATCATGGCCTTAATAATTATATTGATATAATTCATTGCGTATAATGAGAAACTTACGAAGATATTCATGAGAATCCGACGTATTTAAAAGAAGTCATTGGATTATAATAAAATAAAAACAATGAAATTACAAAAAAGAGAAGCTAATTTTGCGGAATATACGCGAAGTGTCCGAGATGGTGAATAAACAACCGCACGGTATTTTAATTAGGCGAAGAGGGGAAAATGCGTTCAGCCAGTTTAATTCAATTGTATGTATACAGCGTTGCGATTGATATTACATACCTCAATTAAAATACATTCATTTTCATAATTGGAAATTTATTGCATTATTCATTAATGAGCAAAATACATATTAATAATAAATTATAATTTACACTAATTATATATTATAGTCTACGCTCATGGTGGATAAATGCGTACAAAAAATACAAAGTTTATTTCTTCTCTTTATATAACATTAATCTTTCAATTACTTTAAATTATTGCGTTTCAATTAAATTAAATTAAACGTATACAACTATGATGAGATACGATAAACTCTTGTTTATATTAGTATTTGTAAATTGAACTAAAAAATATTTATTTTGAATTTTTTGCACAAAAAAAGCAAACATATTCATTTCAAATATTGTTATAAAGCTCAATAATAAAATAAATTACCCTCCTACAAGAACATTCCATCCATTATGCGCACTAGGAACAGAACCTGCCCACGA
Source organism: Nicrophorus vespilloides (assembly GCF_001412225.1). Classification (NCBI taxonomy): domain Eukaryota; kingdom Metazoa; phylum Arthropoda; class Insecta; order Coleoptera; family Silphidae; genus Nicrophorus; species Nicrophorus vespilloides. The sequence goes on along the minus strand of NW_017096190.1, from coordinate 9,092 downwards.
AAAATAGTTGAATTAGAAAGTACATCATTTTTTATCAATGACGCAATCGGAATTCAACAATGAAAAAGTTACTCTTGTAACATTTAGAATATACTTAACGGGTACCTAGAGGGTACAACAACCTTAATGTGGTCATGTACTCACAAATGGAACGAGCGCTTTTTATCTTGCGATTTTTAAATGAAATGTTTCGTCACCGTCTCTGATCAAATTCTCCTATAAAATTATCAATCAATTTGATATAGACTTTAGTAAATCCGCTTTCAAATACATTTGAATTTGCAATTGTTATTGATTAGTAAAAGTAGCTTTCCTATATCATATTTACTTCACAATTATCAGAAATGAACGAATTCTATAGAGTTGGTTTTCGATTCACCCACATAAATGTGTAACTTGTCCAAACATAGTGTAAATTACGGTCTCGTGTTTTCTTTCTTTTCCACTCGAAATGTTTGGAGTGATGATGTAAAAAAAAATGAGAAGGCCGTGAGTGAGAATAGGAAATGCACATAAACATATTAAATAATTGAACAAGTTGCCTTATAATCTATACACATCAATAATAAATTACGGGCAAAAGTAAATAAACATCTGGAAAATGTATGTGTTTATATCCAAATGAAATGTGTCACGGCATAAAACAAACACACTCGTATATATACACTACTATATATATATAGTATATATATATATAAAATGCATATTTATATAGTGGTAGTAGGTAGGTATGGATGGATATGTATATATGTGCGGTTGGCGGCGGATGAGGCATTTGTGCTTTGCTATTATATTTCGCAGATAATAAATAATGTAGTCGGCGTTCGGTAGGATACCTACTGTTATTATAGATAGATGTATAATAACGTAAAGGAGACACACGTATATACATGTATAAATGATGCTTTTCTGTTCTGGGGGCGGCTGGGGGGCAGCAGCGCTGGAAACTCCCCGACTCCAACTCGGTCGATCCTCTCTCTCTCTATCTTTAACTCTATGTGTTTGTGTATATGTATATACACATATTAGAGTTGTGAGAGGAGGGCGCCACATATCTCGCTTTCTCTCTTCAGCAACCGCCGCCTCCGAAGCGGCAGCGTCGGCAGCGGCTGTACAGAGAAGGCCCTGGTGCACTTGCTAATACGGCCGAGTGTTCTTTTCCTCCGGGACCAGAGAAATGGATTGGAAAACTTCCATCCATTGATTTGTATTCGCCGAGTGCCGCCTCGCCGACCTTATATTTACTGGCTCGCCCAACGGAACAACATCTTGCACTCTCCGTCCTTTCTCTTCCCTTATGTACGCTCATCCCTTTCCTCCGTTTCCTTCTCTCCTTCAATATTTTTTTGTTGCGTTTCTTCCCTCTTCCCTTTTTATATATATATATATATGCTTGTATGCGAGAGCCTTATCCCCTAACAAAATGTATACCCAAAATTGCGTCTCGCTCCTTCACCTGTTTCGAACATATTGGACTAACCTTCTTTTTACCCCGGGACCCGAAGAGCAAGAAGAAGAAGAAGAAGAGAAAGAATTGTGGAACGGGAAAATATATATATACAAGCAACGGTTACTATTGCTTCGGAAAATTGGACCGCAATTTCCTTAAACCAAATTCGCTCACCCACCCCAGATTTTCCTAAAACGCAGAAGTCCCATTCGAAGCTCTCACTCATTCCCGAAGCAGTGTTAAAATAACATGGTCAATGGGTAAAAATATGTTTCTTTCTACATTTATATGAGAGATTTTCATGTTCAAAATATGATGATTTTACATTCTCTTTAGATATTGAATTTGAATTGATATGTGCTATCTATTTATTACTATTTCGACTAGATTTATCCACTTCAAGCAACAAATAATTGAAAATATGTTACTTACTCTTAATTTTGATTTATATTATTGTTATATATTCATATACGTGTGATAAAAAGAAGTTGAAAATCACTGGTCTAAAAACTTTCATAAGTCAACTTTATGTTTAAACCTAACTATCATATTACTACAGATTCCAAAAGTAATATTTTGGCGTTATTCTATATCATTGCCTAAATTAATATTGTTGCCATTTGTGTTGTGGGAAAGTCGTGTTCTAGTAGGTTTGCCCAATTCTTGAACCGTGTTAAAGCGAAACCGCGTTGTGGGAAAGCATGTATTAGTTTTGTTTGTTTGTTTGTTTGTTTTTTTGTAGACTGTTTCGTTGAAAGGGCATTCGTTGAACGTAATTTTCGTTAATTCGTTGTGATTGTTTGCTGGTCTCTAAAATTTGGGCAGGAATTTCTTTTGTGCGTGGCGTGCGGTGTAATTGGGGCGCCTCGTCGTATGTTGCGCGAGCGACGGAGATAGTCGAAGAGAGGAAAGGAAGAAAGAGGTGAGTGAAAACACGCAGGTGTAATTGGACCCAATGAACTTTTCTCCCCACGGAACCCGACGAAAATTGGCGTATACACCATTTATTTTGAATAATAGTAATGTAAAGAAGATAGGCAGACCGGGCGGGGTGAATGGAATTAGCGACTGCGGTCTACCGGTCGTTCTACAGGAGTCAATCAGATGGCCATCCTTTCGTGAACCTACTTCCTGTGGTCGTGCGTTTTGTTCAAGTGGCTGTCATGAGCCAATTTTCGGACAATGTGTCGCGCCTAATGAACACACATACGCACACGATGATTTCGAATGGGGTGGATTTTCCCTTTCTGTTTCTTCTTTTCTTTTCTTTTCTTTTTTTGTTCCTACCTCGCTCCTCACTTTTGGCGTATGCCACGCAAGTGTTTGTGTGTGCAAGTGCATTATATTATATTTTGCTGGTGCTGCCTTCGAGCGTAATTGTATTCAGGGAATTTCATGGCTGCAATTTGCATTTTTAATTGCGTTATTTATTGATCAGATAGCACGCGAGAATATAACTCGATAACGTTTATATTGCAGCGTGTGCACAAACAGGCGTATCTTTTTTTGCACATACACACACAACTCTCTTAACGTCCACATGCATATGCAAAAAAAAAGCTTCAAACATTACCGATTTACTGTTAATAAACACCTCCAACCAAAAAAAAAATAGCCTCGTTACTTTACTAGTAATAAAAAAAAAACTAAAGTCCACTCATTCACAAATGTCAAATACATAAATTTAACCATATGTCAGTTTATCAATAAAATGTAACTAACAAAAAAAATCATATTTTTTACATACAAAATTTATGAATCAACTTTATAATTTGCACTAATTTAAATATTAATAGATAGATTTGCGTGTATTCTGTTATAGTAGTTATAGTTCTGTTATCAAATTAGCTAATATTTATACCAGACGCCTCCAAATCAGCACTGACTACGGATATTCGAAATGCAAATATTGCAAATGCAATTGATTTTGATAATTTATTTACATTATGAGAAACCTTTTTCAATTTTCCCACTCATCAATACTGAATTTTTTAAGTGTGCTGAATGTACACTTGTCCCCAATAAATAATAATCGATAAATGCATTTCATAGCAATTTTCATTATGTATATAACCAGAGTACTCCCGATTTAACACATTTCATCATTCGAAATTTTTGTACCATACCATTGATTGTATTATTTCGAAAACTCGTCTTTTTCTGTATTAAATTTAATTTACATTTGTTGATGAAACTAAAATTTTCATTGAAAATAAACTCAATTATGTAATATCTAAATATTAGATTGATTGTAACTGTACTGTACATGCATTTTATTGAAATAATAAAGGAGTGTAAAAAATATATTGTTGTACTTATTTTTTTTTTTGTTAAAATTATTTTTAACTTTTGTGATTAGAACTAACTATAGCCCAGAATTGGCAAAATTGTTGAAGTGCAACAAGATTTTTTAAATTATATTAGTAATATGAAATAGCAACAATAATTCCTTTAGTCCTTTAGTATTATTGAGACTTTTATGTATAGTCCTGAATTAGTTGCTTACATTTTATTTGGTGTCAAGAGTATCGAAAAGCTGCGGATAAAATGTAAATATAATTGCAGTTTTGTTTTTGTTAAAATTACATCTGCAAGTATTTGTCTTCTCAGAGTCAGCTTCCTTCATATTTCCTCTAGTTACATTTAGTAAATGAACTCGCACGCGGGATCCCAATTTTTGTTCTTTTCATTTTTCAACGGAGTTATATGAAATTGCCATTTGGCGGGGTCGAGGGGGCGGCGCAGAAGGGCTCCGTAATGGCCTCAATGATGGCATTTTCGTTTGTTGTCGCTATTTTAGTACCGAGGCGGATGCAACAAAAGGAATGTCCGAAATAGGAAAAGTTTTTATTTACTTTAATTAATTGCGAGAGTCGGAGCTGCGGCTGGTCGGGGAAGTGAGGGGATTCGGTCTGGGGTGGTCGGAATTGTGGAGGTGGGAGGTTGGAGGCGGTGTGCGCTTTCCAGCGTTCGTCGGGCGGAAGGGTGCGGGGGGTTTGGTTGGTTGGTTTCGGTTTAGGTTTGGCTCGGAAAATCCGCTGCAGATATTTCTGCTCTGGAAATTTACAGGATCCAATTTCCGCGCTCATGTCTTTATGGAGCCCGTTTAAATATGTCTCAGTTATAAAAGTGTGAAATCGTTCTCCGCCTCCGGCAGAGCACGTGTGGTCTTATGGATTCGCTAGGAATCCGTTTTTCGGGGCGGCGGTCGTAGGTCGTGTGTTTTAGGTTGTAAATGGACGACGGATGCTGCTGCTTCTCTGATACTGACCGGAGAGTCATCGGTGGGGCGGCAGTTTAATTTCGAAAATTCAGGGTCGCAGGACGCTACATATTCATGTAATAATCGCATCATGCACATGTCATTTCGCGCGATCCCAACTTCCGGGGTTTATTGTGTACGGCTCCGGCTATATCACCCTAATGACTCGGCTCACAACAGCAGCAGCAGCCGCCTCCACCAATGCCATCATCGTCACCAGCCGACTTCCCTCCTCACCCTCACCCATAGAAACTCTTGCTCGTCATCTTGCGTCACACACAACCTCATGTATAAATTTCCTCATGCATCCCCCTATTTCACCCTAAATATACATACATACGTAAATGTATGTATCTGTGAACGGTGGTATTGGTGGTGGCGGCGTCGTAACGAGGAATCATTTTACCGCATCATATTCACTCAAATATGCACCTAATAAAAATGTGGATGGGATCGCAGACAAACAACGCAGGTTTTAGGGATGATCAAATTTCAATGCCAATTTCCATCAAACTCTACAAGATTTCCTCCGTGTTATTTGGAGCAGAATTCATTACTCATACTAGCTCGGAACTGGAAACACTCCAATTAGGTTAAATGGTCTTTGACGTAGTAATAGCTATACCCAGATTCTAATCGCAATCATCACTAAACGCACACCAACTCGTAATATTATACGGAACAATCAGCTCAACTTCTATCTTACATTTATTAATTACAAAAAAATAAGAGAATCTGTGAAAGAAGTAAAAAATTTGAGTCGATTATCTATAATTATCAAATTTAACTTTTATTTAAATTTTGAAAAATAAAAATAACTAGAATAAACGAAAAGTTGTCGTGTGAATCAACTATGAATTTGTGGTGAAATTAATGAACTACATGTGTCACGCTCAAAGTGACTATTGCAAGTTTTTCTTTTGAACTGATTTTGAGATATGTTCAGGAATAAGTAAAATTAAAATGGAATGGTTGAATTTTTCAATTCCGCACGTTTGAAATATCCTAAATGGCTTAAGTAGTTAAAATTACATGTTCCCTAACGAATAACTAATAGCGTATGAGCGGTAATGCCATAATGGACCAGAAGGGCCATAAACTATCATTATGATGCTATGCGTTTAAGTTTTACGATCTATCAAATATTTTACGATTTCGCCGAGCTTCCTCTTTTTTTTACTCTCTCCACCTCTATCTCTCTCATTCTCTCTTAACTCTGTAACTATCATCATCTCTGTCTGCTCCTCACTTCTTCATTTTATTATTTCCATCCGTTGCGCGGCTTACTACTCGCACAGACACAAACCAACTTCAATGGGTGTTTGCTTTATTTTTGTGTTTTCCCCGCCTTCGCGTCCCATCGTTATAACATAAAAATATAATATTTTCGTGAGGGAGTGGATTAAAGTTTTCAGTTCGTGCTTCTTCTTATTTTTTTTTCCGTACGGCCTCACTCCCTCCTCGTCTCGCTTTTCCGGGTCGGTTTTTCTCTCCCGGCTGCGGCTGTAACGGGGATATTGGGAAAACGCGGAAAGCTGTTCGACCGGAAACTTAATTATATTGGATATTTCAAGTCTGGGGTGGGATTTACAATCACATCCGGAAAAGGGAAGTGAAGGGAAGAAGGTGAAGGAAGAGGAGTCGGGGAGAGGGGTGTAGAACGGAGACGGCGTTGGCTGAGGAAAAGGAAGAGAAGGAGGTGGTGGATGAGGAAGAGCAGGAGGAGGAAGGGCCTTCCTCTCCTTTCTCTGATCGATGCGAGTTTCGCCCACCGCCATCTCATTACTTCGCTGCCGAATAAATCAATTTATCGCGCCAGTATCGACTCACTTTATCTGCTACAGCAGCAACCCCCGAAAACCTAGGCTAAAAGAAAGGATCGAGCAAAGGAGAAAGAGAAGAGGAAGAATACAAAAAAAATAAGAGAGTGAGAGAGAGAGAGTAAAGCGTGGAGAATAGGAAGGAAGGGCGGTCTGGCTGAAGGGGTTGAGGAGCGAAATGCAATTCCCGGGGGGCGGTAATGCGTTATTAAGTTTGCATACATATTCTTGAGCGGAATTCGATTGCGGATATTGGCGGGGCACTGCCAGAACCAAAGCAGGCGAAATTGCATTAATTTATACGCAACCCCCTCATGTCTCTCTCGTCATTTCTCTTCTCTCTCTCTCTTTATATATATATATATTTAGTCGACGGTATTTGGAATGTCTCGACGCCTATAAAATTATCCAATTATCCTCTTTACTGGTGGTTTCTTTTTAATACCACACACATACACAAACACCGTTGGCGTCGGCACGATTTCCCCTTTTATTTTTATTTATCCTTGTAAATGGACGTAGATCATTCACAGTCGACCATTATTACCATCCTAGATGTATTATTTTAAATAATTGATTAGTTTCAAACATTATACTCTCTATATTTTTTTTGTTTCATCTCGCCATTGCAAAAACACGAAGTCCGCTCAGAATTATATTGGATATCTCACAAGTTTCCCATAAAGCATAATATACCAACTAAGTGAGAAACTTGCAAATCCTTCAATCTCGAAAATGTGCATGTAAATAGTTCTCATCTAATTGGGTTTATTCGTTCAGATCTTTCAAGAACAAACGCATCTTTACGTCAGCAAGTTTTAAAAACTATTCTAACAGGAATTAAAAATTAGGTAAAATTAAAATATTTTTAGCAAAATAAATTATCCAACTATACTCTTAGAATCTACAGAGTTAAAGGTGCAATCAATTGTTATTAATTGCCTTAATCAATTACTTCTATGTTGAATCAACTTTGGTCGAATTGGACCAAAGAATGTTTATTCTCATTTCTTTATAATTTTAAGTATAAGTATTTTTAAACTGTGCCTTTACACTTGTGAATATACTTTGTCAATATCAATCATTTAATTATATTCTATTACTCTTTAACTGGTTTCATTATTGATGTTGAAAATTATTTTTTATAAATACTGCTTCGATTAATTCTGAATTGAGTAAAACTTGATGTCGGACAAGAAAAAAATGGGTATATCTTAAGAAAACCATTAGCACGTTGCCACTGAATTTTACTAGCATTATCTAACCTCTGACCTAACCTAATCTGAAGATAAATATCGAAGTTCCTGAGCGCTAATTCGATTTGAATAGCGTATGAATAATGCGAACGGCGTCTTTCTGGATGTAAATTTATTGAATGAATGAATGAAACTTTGATTATGCAAATGTCCACCGGATTCATCCTGCATGCGAGTCAGTGTAGTAGTATGAATAAATATATACAAAATAATCGTAATCGGTTCGGCCGTTAATGAAATTAGTTTGAACAAATGTCCCCCATTTATTGTGGCGATAATAAATAACCATGATATTCAGTTATTACCCAGAGCATTATTTTTATTTTGCTCCTTTTTCGTTTTATATTTTCCGTCTCAGTCCGAGAGTCTCTTGTTATTCGCTAACATTTACGTTGCTCATCCACCTTGTTTCGTTACTCCTCCTTTTATTTCCCTCCGTCGTTATTTTAATTTCCTTCTTTCCAGAAGCAGGAGGCGAATTAACATACGATTTGCATCTAATTAATATTATACGTATATAATATTTAAATGCCGATCTCTTTTCTTTTATTATTTCTGTTCCGCTACGCGCAGAAACCCAGACTCTCCCAATTACAACAGCAATTTATTCGAACGTACAAGACTGAACAAGAGAGTGGCGCATCTCGTCCGGAGAGATTCTTCCTCCGGTTTCGTCCTACTCTCTTCAGCCTTTTTAATTGTGTCGAGTGGTGCTGCAGGAATCGTTCAAATAACCAAATGAAATGCACACATTGAAAGTGGTCGAGTCGACCGACAAGCGGTGGACATAAAATTAAATTGCAGCTAGATTAATTTTTATCGCCTGAGAAACGTCAAAACAAACCGATCGATTGCCAATATGCAAATTATTATCAATTCGCGCCTTCCTCACTTCGAACGGTGAGTTGCACTTGCAGCACAAGTGCGTCCGTTCCTTCAGTTATTGATGGAAAACGAGCCTCGAGCTTAATAAAACTGAGTTACGAATATGCGGAATCGATAGTATTAAAGCTTGCCTCTTTTCACGTCTAAACCCCGCACCACATTGGCGGGGTGTTGTTTTGGCGTCGGTGAATCTCTAAGTAAAATAGTTGAAATATTTCATGACAGTTCCAAAGCGCACGCAAACAAACAGAGAATCATACATACATATACGCATACCGCAATATACGTACATACTGTTTCAATGTTGGTCGTGAAAGCTCCGAGTGAACAACTTTATTCCCCGACGTCGAATGAAATAATACAAAAATGTTGATGCATGTACTTTTCTTGCCCTCTCTTTATTTATTTATATATATATA
>NW_017096189.1:10407-18365 GCF_001412225.1 Nicrophorus vespilloides | reverse complement strand
TATTCATTGTATCATTACAGTCAAATGGATAAAACCACAATAATAATTGAATACACGTTGCATTCCTCAAATTTCCAACTCTCATATGCACCTTCTAGATTAATTATATGTATAATAATTTTAGAGAAAATCACTAAAATGTGAAGACACTGCTTTTTCCAGCTTTGATTATACATTGTATCATTACAGTCAAATGAATGAAACCACGACAATAATTCAATACACTTTGCATTCCTCAAATATCCAATTCTCATATGCATCTTTTAGATTCATTGTGTGTATTATAGTTTTAGAGAAAATCATTAAAATGTGAAGACACTGCTTTTTCCAGCTTTGATTATTCATTCTATCACTACATTCAAATGGATGAAGCCACGATAATAATTGAATATACGTTGTATTCCTCAAATATCCAACTATCATATGCATCTTCTAGATTCATTGTATGTATTATAGTTTTAGAGACAATCATTAAAATGTGAAGACACTGCTTCTTCCAGCTTTGATTATTCATTGTATCATTACAGCCAAATGGATGAAGCCACGATAATAACTGAATATACGTTGCATTCCTCAAATATCCAACTCTGATATGCATCTTCTAGATTAATTGTATGTATTATAGTTTTAGAGACAATCATTAAAATGTGAAGACACTGCTTTTTCCAGCTTTGATTGTACATTGTATTATTACAGCCATATGGATGAAACCACGATAATAACTGAATATACGTTACATTCTTCAAATATCCAACTCTCATATGCATCTTCTAGATTCATTGTATGTATTATAGTTTTAAAGAAAATCATTAAAATGTCAAGACACTGCTTTTTCCAGCTTTGATTATTCATTGTACCATTACAGCCATATGGATGAAACCACGATAATAATTGAATATACGTTGCATTCTTCAAATATCCAACTCTCATATGCATCTTCTAGATTCATTATATGGATTATAATTTTAGAGAAAATTACTAAAATGTGAAGACACTGCTTTTTCCAGCTTTGATTATTCATTGTATCATTACAGCCAAATGGATGAAACCACGATAATAATTGAATACAAGTTGCATTCCTCAAATATTCATCTTTCATATGCATCTTCTAGATTCATTGTATGTATTATAGTTTTAGAGAAAATCATTAAAATGTGAAGACACTGCTTTTTCCAGCTTTGATTATTTATTGTATCATTACAGCCATATGGATGAAACCACGATAATAACTGAACACGTTAGATTCTTCAAATATCCAACTCTCATATGCATCTTCTAGACATTGTATGTATTATAGTTTCAGAGAAAATCACTAAAATGTCTTTTTCTAGCGTTAATTTTTCATGACTTCATTTTTGAATGGGAACTACAGCGAAATGAAACTACATCTTTTAAAAAGCATATATTCAACAAATACTTAAAATATTCAAGAAAAGTCTAAAAAAAACTTTTCAAAAAAGGGTTGTATTTACGCTTCTTAAATTTTAAAATGTTTCTAATCAAACGGATAATAAACTTTTAATTTGTTGTAAATTTTACTTGTCATATATAATATATTTTTGATTTAGTTGAAAGGCTTCGCCAGGTGCGGATAAACGTATAATGAATAGCGATATAAAAAGTCTAATTTATCAAATGATTAATAATCTCTCCATTAAAAGGATTACATGTATTTATCATTTTTTATTTATTGGAAGAAATCCAATTATTTATGGATAAAGTTATTTAAATTAAAATATTTTCAAGATTCATTACTACGTATGTGATGTGAGCAAGTGACAATATACACAAAAAAAAAGTAATATAATCACATCTTACATAAGTCATATTAATTAGTAAAACTGATAGAATTAGTAATATCCTACAGATTTCAATTACCAATTAAATTAAAATTTAAAATTATACTCCAATTAAACTGATAATAAAAATATGCTGCAAATAAACATTAATGTCAGTCGAAAAATTTCAAACTTTAGTAACAAAAAAAAATATATTTTAGTTCGATTGATTAGAACTAAAATATTAATCTATGTAATAACAAAGTTGGTTAACTACATAAGTTTATTCGTATTTTGGTCTGCACACGTTGATGTCTAGTCTAAATATTCACCAAATAACGATAGTTGCGGATACGAAAATTTTCGGCATTTTACATAGTACATTATTTTCGAAAAGAAAGAACCCCATACAAGCAGCCAAAGTGAGTCTTTCTAAGAGATGGCATTAAGTAATTGCCTGAATGTTGGGTCAGAGTTTAAAAAAACGAACGGACTTATGTAACAACTAAATATACAAAATATTTTGTGTAATCTTTCAAATAGAAGATTGTTCAATAAAATTTGAATATGGAAATTATTGAATTTGAAACTTAGCAATTGCTATCTTTTTTTTTGTTCCATTCCATACAAAATTATTGATAATTTCTGACAATATTCAAATAGCGTTTGCATATAAAATTATAGCTCAATACAACATGTTAGATATATTCATTTAGCGTCTAATGTAAAATGTCTTAAAGTTTATAACCGAAAGATGTAAATATCAAGTAATACAATAATGTGTTTGCAAAAGACATCTATCAGAAAGTTGCAAATATAAAAGGACGAGATGTAAACTTTGTGCGATATAACGAACGCGATTTTCTTTTTCGCGGAGAGGCCACGTGGGTTGGTGACAATGGGATTACGCGTCTTAAATTGGAATAATAAATAATCTGGCTAAACGATTCGGTCGGATTTCGCGTAAATCGCGCGACTATCACAATGACACAGTGACAATATCGGTCGTAAATCCAACACGAAAAACGTTCAATAGCCTTAAATTTAAACAACAAATAAAAATGAAGAGGAGTAAAGGAGAGAGAGAGATGTATTATTATTATTATACTCGTATGAGTGTGAGTGTCCATCCTGGTCGTTCTCATTGAAAATAGATATAATTCACACATACGTACACTCACTCACTCACACGGCGCGTCCTTTTCTCGCCCCATCCCCCCGGTGTCTATTTATTATTTTCGCCTCTGTTGGTCTTTTATTTGGTATAAACCACTTTCACACCTACACGGGTTACCAACCATATAAAGTACGTATAAATAAGCGGGGCCCGCGAGGAAAGAGCCACAACATTATTTACAGGCGACAACACCTAAACCACAGAACACTTCTCTCTCTCTCTCTCTCGTTTTATCTTCTTTACTCTTTCTCTGCCTTCTTCGTTGCGATGATTCCATCTTCGTCTGACCCATCCGCATCCCGTACCATTGTGTTATGTACACGTCGTCCTCTGTTTGCGTCGTCCTCGCGCTCTTCGTCCTCCACACACCATCCCGATACCATAAAAAATAACCAGAACCGAAATAGTATAATGCATAATAATGGTAATGCATCACCGGGAACGAACGGCGGCGAATACATCATACAAAGTGTCAACCCGATGCGGCCGACAAAGATTATTATTATTATAAAACCAGACCCTGATAAGTTACAACCGCAGCGGAGGTGTCGTCCTTCTTTCTCACTCCTAAAGAAGGTGGTTCTCTTGCGACCGACTATTATCATGCAAAAATGCACCCGACGTCGGGGGTTGAGAGTTGACTCGAATTCCCCGTCTCCACAATAAATATTCCCTCCGCCTGTTATTTGTTTACAACCGCAAAATGGACCTATTATCGGGGCTATTTTTAAACCAATCGCCGAACAAAGATTTATTGCCTCAAACAGAAAAAAAAAACGGTGTTTTACATTAGCGTGAGATACGCTCGTGAAAAGATACTTATAAAGAAGAGTACAACAACAACATAACTTACTACTTGCTACTATTTTACTGCACACATAAATTCTTAACATAACAACATCTGATATACGATCTCTATTATTATAATAATTTTTAATTTACAAACATTCATAAATAATTGACAAATGAATTATTTCCACGATTTTCAAATAAACATTATGCAATGTAATTTTAAACAAGATCTAAATTAATAGTTGAAATTAAATTATTGTTAATTTTATTATTACAGTGTTTTGTTTTATATACAAAACGCGACTAAAAGTTGAGTTTAATGGATCGTGAAATGACAGCTGTCACCGTGTGTCAAAGCGAGGTGAAGCCAATTAGCAAATTTACAATATTCATAAACAGTTGAAAAATGCATTATTTACTACAATTTTCAAATGAACAGTGTACAAATGTATTAAAAAAACATTTATCTAAATTAATAACTGCAATTAATGTATGTACAAAATGCGACCAAAAAATGGTTTTAATAATTCTCGAAATGACAGCTGTCATTATATGTCAAAGCAATGAACAGGTGAAATACTTTGTGAATGAATTATTTACTACAATTTTCATATAAACATTATGTAAATATTAATAGAATATAATTTAAAAAGATCTAAATTAATAGTTGAAATTAAATTGTTATTAATTTTATTATTACAGTGTTTTGAGTATTGTTTTATATACAAAACGCGATTAAAAGTTGAGTTTAATGGATCGTGAAATGACAGCTGTCACCGTGTGTCAAAGCGAGGTGAAACCAATTAGCAAATTTACAATATTCATAAACAGTTGAAAAATGCATTATTTACTACAATTTTCAAATAAACAGTGTACAAATGTTAATACAATTAAAAAAACATTTATCTAAATTAATAACTGCAATTAATGTATATAGAAAACGCGACCAAAAAATGTTTAATAATTCGCGAAATGACAGCTGTCATCATATGTCAAAGCAATGAACAGGTGAAATACTCAGTGAATGAATTATTTACTACAATTTTCAAATAAACATTATGCAAATGTTAATAGAATATAATTTAAAAAAGTTCAAAATTAATAATTGAAATTAAATTGTTATTATTATAGTGTTTTGTGTATTGTTTTATATACAAAACGCGATTAAAAGTTGAGTTTAATGGATAGTGAAATGACAGCTGTCACCATATGTCAAAGCGAGGAACTGGTGAAACCAATTAGCAAATTTATAATATTCATAAAAAGTAAATGCATTTTTTACTACCATTTTCAAATTAACATTATGCAAATGTTAATATAATATAATCTTAAACAAGATCTAAATTAATAGTTAAAATTAAATTATTGCTAATTTTATTATAACAGTGTTTTGTGTATTGTTTTATATACAAAACGCGACTAAAAGTTGTTATGTCAAAGCGAGGTGAAACCAATTAGCAAATTTACAATATTCATAAACAGTTGAAATGCATTATTTACTACAATTTTGAAATAAACAGTATGCAATTGTTAATACAATTAAAAGCATGTGTCTAAATTTATAGTTGAAAGTAAATTGTTACTAGTATTATTATTACATTTTGTCTGAACAGTGTTTTATGTACGAAAAATGGGTTTAATAATTCACGAATTGACAGCTGTCATCATGAATGAAAGCAAGGAACTGGTGAAATTAAATTGTTACCAGTTGTATTATAACATATTTTCTAAACAGTGTTTTTTTTTCTATGTTTCATGTACGAAACGCAAAAAAAGTTGGGTTTAATTGATCCCAAAATGACAGCTGTCACAATGTGTCAAAGCGAGGAACTGGTGATATACGCAGTACAATTACAAACAAATTTGTTGAGTCACGTGGAAAAAAAAGTTAATAAACGCTGATCTATAGAATTAATATGCGTAATAACCACACATTTTATGAATTTATTTTTGTTGTTAATCAATAATTATAAATGACTAAAGTGAAGTTAAATGTATAAATATAAATGCGCAGTGTGTATTTCTTAAATTAGTTTATTTGGTGTCCACTATTAAAAATGTTCTATTTATGTAACTTTCATAATCTAACATAACTTAATCACTAATGTAACCAATTTGTTCCCATTATTGGTTTTAGAAAGAATTATATTAAATTAGTTAAATGTCAACAAGTTTGTTCAATATTTTTCTTAAAAAAATATAGATTAAATCATTAATTTTCTTTATTCACTTTCATTTACCTCTCTTTCATTTTTAAAGACACCAGTTGTGGCCAATTTGGTTAGATAATAATATTAATTTTTCCTTATATGAAATAAAATCAAAACTATAACTTGCTGTTTGAACAGTTGTTACCACTTTCGTTAGATCATAACAATATTACCGTTTCCATATATCAAATATTGGAATTATAAGCTACATAAATAATGAATGTTTGAAGGAATGAAATCAAGTTGATTGTGTTTGGAGGAATCCGTATCAGTAATCCCAGCTATTTTCCGAGCTTCTGTTGCCCTTTTCAATAACGCCCAAGGTAAATATGATCATGTATTCTATATAAGTCAGTTAGCATGAGATTTCAGCGCTTCTTCGGTTTTAGATATTCCGTGCATGTGTAGCACCGGGACCTGTTTAATATTTAGACTGTGTTAGTGAGAGGGCATCCAGCAGAAGTGGTTACAGCAGACAGTGCCGCACCGGGGGACTCATCCACCTCACCTCAACCTCGGTATTCGTCGGGGGGGCGGCAATTCCCGGGGTCTCCTACGGGCGGTGGGGCGACTTTGCAGTTGTAACTGCGGACTCAGCGAAGCTTGTAAAGGTCCGCACGGTAAACGGATTACGGCGACTCCGGGTGCAGTCGCTCGGACAATACAGTTAGCTCTCTTCGGGCATGTACACTTCAATGCATCGCATCCCCTACACCACCGATGACACAGAAATAAAAAAAAATAGGAGTCCTACCCCATCCGAAACACGCGACCTCTCATTATTCTAATTTCATTACAATGCCGGAGAGATTATTAATACTCCAATAGAACAAATAAACGAACCTACGATAAATCCAATTACAGTGGGAATTCGCAATTCTTCATCTTCAAATAATAACTTTTGTTTTTTATTATTCAATTAGCTGCTTCTTCGTTTTTAAATTGTTCATATGAAATTATTAGGACGTCATATGTCAACATTGGTGTGTTTTGTCTTATGTCAATCATTCCTTACGTCAATTTTGCAGAACAATGACAGTTAGTAGTACAAATGGGTCTATATCGAAAGACCGACAACCGAAATCCCGACGTTCGAAATCCCGACTGTATCAAAATCCCGACAACCATAATTTCGACTATATCAAAATCCCAACAACCATAATTCCGACTATATCGAAATCTCGACTGTATCGAAATCCCGACTGAATCGAAATCCCGACAGTGTCTTTTAATATTATAATTTATACAATAACATTTTTAAATTATTAGTAGTCACCATCTACTATTATTTAATATTAATAACAATAAATTAATTTTAATTTAGAATATTTCTTAATTTTAAGTTTCATTAAGTCAATGTAATTAGATTATTAATTGTTGTTATTAACTATTAATAACAATATATATTTTGTTTTTTCTGTTTTTATTTTCTTTTTTTTCTGTCTTACAGCCAGAGATGTTGGCAGGTTGTGAATGAATAATAAAAGTTAAAAAAAAATATATATATATATTGTTATTAATAGTTAATAACAACAATTAATAATCTAATTACATTTCAGATTATTTCAAATTTTCAAAGTTTATTATGAATAATTCAACGAAATCAAATAAAATAAATAACAACTATAAATAATCTCAACTCCCACCGTTATATTCTAGAAATAAAAAACTCGAGCGATGAATTTTTAAAATTATCTTTATTATAAAACATAAATGAAAAAAAAAAAAATTATAATGAAACACTATGAGCTATTCCGCGAAGATAACTCATCAATGTTCTGTTTTGGCGGTCATATATAATAAAAGACACTGTCGGGATTTCGATACTGTCGGGATTTCGATACTGTCGGGATTTTGATACAGTCGGGATCTCGATATAGCCGGGATTTCGATACAGTTGAGATTTCGATATAATCGGAATTATGGATGTCGGGATATTGATATAGTTGGGATTATGGTTGTCAGGATTTTGATATAGGCGGGATTTCGATACAGTCGGGA
>NW_017096189.1:0-10371 GCF_001412225.1 Nicrophorus vespilloides | reverse complement strand
TTTCGATATAGTCGGGATTATGGTTGTCTGGATTTTGATATTGTCGGGATTTCGATACAGTCGGGATTAAGGTTGTCGGGATTTTGATATAGTCGGGATTTTCAATGTCGGGATTTCGATTGCCACCGGTTCAAATACATGCGTTATACACACTAAAAGGTAATATATATAGTTATTTTTTTAATAATTATTATTACAATTATACAATTACATAAATATTCAACACGTACATGAATCATGGCATCGCTATATGTTTTTCTTGCTTAATTATTAAATTGTTTAATTAATACTAATGTATAGTGATAGGGTTGCTCAGTATCGACATTATTTTGATTCTCGGGACACGAGACAATTGTTTCTAGTTCAGAAATTGCTAAATTTCTAGACTCAACAGATTTCTAGACAACTGAATCAGATAATTTGGTCAACTGAATTAACATCGGATGTTATGAACTATCAAAATTCATCTCTTGGCATACCAACCAAATTAAAAAAACATATTCTAGAAAATTATAATAATGTTCCACTAGGAATGTTTAAAACGCGGTACATCCTCAGGCATTAAGAGTATATAATTTCCCGGGAAATTTGTCCCGGGAATTCCCGGTTCAGCAACCCAAATAGGAGAGGACACGGGTCAATGGTTGACCTCTTCGTCAAGTCCATCATTCACTTATCTTGCGCTCGAGGTGTGTTTGCACACGACGATACGAAAGAACTATATTTAGGTTGTAGTGTATATGAAGATGAGTAGGAGGAGGATGAGGTTGTAGAGGTGGTCTCCATTGCGGCATCTGCACAAGATGATTAACGGCGTTCCGCATTTCATTACCTCGAATTAGGTATGTTCGAGGGGACCTGCGGTAGGTTCGCATCGATGCGCCCGATTTACCTTTTACCTGCGCCCGTGTAAACAAAAAGAGAGTATAAAATAATGACGACGAACGAACGATGATTCCGATTATGATCATTCTTTTAATCATGATCTCCTTTTTATAATTGTTGGATCGCGGCGGCAACGGTGGCTAAATGAATATTGTTTGTAACAGCCGGAGGATGTTTCACTTCTTCTGCTCTCGGATCCGGTCTGATCCGATGCTCTTTGCTCTTCTCTGCGGCATGTGCGGCGGCGGCATGTTTACGATCCGGGCCGGCGCCTTATTAGAACCTCCGATAGTTTTATTATTACTACCTACGATTGCCCCGGGTCCTTCTGCCATCATCCGTGCACGTAGGAGGTCGCTACTTTATTTCCCATTCCCGCCTCACCGTTTTTAATTGCACCTTTCGCTCCAAGCCGCCCCCGCTCTGCACGGAAAAAGAGAAAAAATCAAGTGGATCCAGCAGCGAACGGTTAATTTTCGAAAAAAAAATAAAATATAAATGGGTTAGAAAGGAAACGATATAAAAAAAATGCGGAGAATAAAAGTAGAAGGAGCGACTGGGAACAGGACTAAACGAAGCGTAATTTCGAACGCTGCTCGCGAATTACACGGTGCGCGCAAATGCAAAAGAGGGTGGCTCCGGTTTGCACAACGAAAAAAAAAGAATGCGAGGGGAATGAGAAAGGAAGAAGGATAATAATAAAAAAAACGAGAGGGAGAGAGAGAGAAGGGTGGTTCGCTCGCGATTCCACAAAAGCCCGGAACTTTCCAACCGGATAAACTGATCAGCAATTTAAATTTAGACCAGTCATTTTCATATTTTGCATCTCCTGGCTCTAAATACAAAAAAATGAAAGAGAATGAAACTGTTTTAATTAGCGCCGGTATTTGCATATTTTTGCTAATTCTGCGTTCCTAGAGAAATATATTTGAATGTTAATTAACACACTAAACCTGTCAAATAAAATATTCATAGTTTAAAAAGTTGGCTACATAATTTGCTAATTAAGATATTAATATAGTTGGTAATCATGGAATCCGGACACAAAGATGACATTGTATTGATTTATACAGGTTATGATTTAATAATCATAAATTGAATACAAAAATTTAGATGTAGAAGTTTTGAAAAGTTGAAAATTTAAATTAACTAAAAATAAAAGAATTACTTTTATATTGAATTACTTAATATTAGTTACTTTGTTTTATGTTATATTATTGGATGACATAATTGTTATATTATTCGATGACATAATTAGAATTAATTCTCTATGTTTTACACTCAATTTAAAGATTTGTACAACAAAAATTAATATAAAATTTAATAATTTTTTTACAAATAAAAAATTAAATATAATCGATAAATTGTAAATCTAATGTTAAGAACATTTCAGTCTTTCAGTTACAAATCTGTTGTCAAGTATGATTTGTAGGTTAAAAATTTGTTTTTCATAAGCGTTTTGATACCTGTTATTTATTTTCATAACAACCATTATTATTTACATTTTAGTCTATTCTTGATTGTGAAACATTTGACGTAAGTCGGATTTTGTTTATAATTTGAGCTGCTATATTTGCTTAAATTGTATTGTTTTTATAAATTAACAATATTTCTATTTAAAGTTCATTAATTTATTACGATTCTTCTGTATAGAAAGAAACAAATTAGAAAAGTTGTCAAAATGAGCTTTTGGATATGTTTATTAGTCATTAAGCTATACATCTTTCCTTAGATATGATTTGTAGGTTAAAAAATTATGTGAAATTGACGCTTTGACATCTGTCATTTATTTCCATGACAACCACTATTACTTATATTTTAGTAGATTTCCATGTTTATTTTTGATTTTCAATGTTACATTTGTCATAAAAGTAAAGTTTGATAAATTTCAATATTTCAATTCATATTTTTTTTTTAATTATGTGAAATAAATATTAATTATTTAATTAATTGTTAATATTGTAGTTTTTTTTAATTAACAAAATTTAAAGATAATTGAGATTCTGCTGTATAGATAAAGAAAAAGGTAAATTAGAAAAGTTATCAAAATGCGTTTTTTTGAGTAACGAAATGATGTACGAACATATTTATATGTTTATTTTATTTCAAGATGTTTTAATGTTATTGTTTTTCGTTCATAAAATAAACATGAACGAGCGGTTGGATCGCGGTCGGCGCCTCTTTGATGAATCCGTGTGTCTTCCAAAAAAAAAACAAACTATTTATTATGCAATTCGATTATTATGTAAATGCATTTGAAAAGAAAAATGTTAGACTTAATATGCAATAATTATATTTGTCTTATAGTTTTAATTATCAACTAGGTTTTTTCATCCTCTCACAAATGTAATTAAAAGTGAAAAGAAATTAGTTATTTTTATTGCGTTTAAAAAAAAATCATATGACGCCACCAAAAAAAATTATAACAACAAAATTAATGTATGTATAAGAAATAGAAATAAGAATTGTTTTTTTTTGTTAATATCAAAATCTTTTATAATTAAATAAATATAATTAATCAGATATTACGGATGGGTCAGATTGACCCATCTCATTTTTGTTTTTATTCACATTCTATTGTAATTTAACTGTGGGGGTTGACTTTCTAGCTATTCTAGTATTTTCTAATGCACTTTTTAGTAAGAGGGAGCAATGATTGTTTTATTGTAGAGTGTATTTCGTCAAAGTGACCCGTCTATAGCAAATACGTTCTTGAAATATCATCATAAATATTTGGATTTCAAATAACTTTGGTTACTCATGCACTAAAAAAAGGAAAGTGAGTAATACTAATATTAAAATTAATTAAATAATAATAATTAATCTGTATTTATTGTAAAAAATAATAATTTGTTCTATTTTGTAATATTTAGTAACGGGTCATTTTGACGCATTAGTAGTACTTGTGTTTTCTTCATTTGATTAAGTGGGTGATTCATTCATATACATGTAAAATAAAGTTAAGTAAGATGTATAATATTTGGCGATGCAGCAAAAAATATAAACTTTTCTTAGAAATACGCACATTGAATGTAATAACGTAATAAAAAGATGTGTCGTCTATTTGTTTTTAATAATTTCATTAAATTCTTTAATTTTAATATTTTTTATTTAACAAATTGCGTAACGTTAATTTACACAATCAACTTGCCAATTCGACAAATTATGTGTTCACGTTAATTTATTAATAATACATTTTTTACAATTTGATTCAAAATTAACTCAAAACTTTCAAATGAAATATATAATGTTTAAAAAGTTGGTTACATAATTTGGTAATTTAGATATTAAAACAGTTGGTAATCTTGTAATGCGGTCACAAAAGTGACAGCTAAACTAACATTGTATTGATTTATAGAGGTTATGATTCACTAGCACAATATAAAATTGAATATAAAAATGTAGAAGTTGGGAAAAGTTGAAAATTTTAATTTAACTGAATATAAATCGATTACTTTTATATTGAATTACTTAATATTAGTTGATTTGTTTTTCATCGAACAATATAATTTTCGATGACGTAATTGTTCATTATATGCTGACATGTGCACCAAACTAAATGTTACATGTCTTGTGTTTACTTGTATAATTACAAGTAATTTCTTAAGTTGTACACACAATTTAAAGACTAGATTCGTGCAATAGAAATTAATATAAAATTAACTTGCCAAGTTTATTTATTAACAATACATTTTGTTTACAATTTGATTCAAAATTAACACAAAACTGTCAAATGAAAAATACAATGTTTAAAAAGTTGGTTACATAATTTGCTAATTTATATATTAAAACAGTTGGTAATCATGTAATGCGGTCACAAAAAATTGACATTGTATTGATTTATAGAGGTTAAGATTTACTAGCACAATATAAAATTGAATATAAAAATGTAGAAGTTGGGAAAAGTTGAAAATTTTAATTTAACTGAATATAAATCAATTACTTTATATTGAATTACTTAATATTGGTTGATTTGTTTTTCATCGAACAATATAATTTTCGATGACGTAATTGTTCATTATATGCTGACATGTGCACCAACCTAAATGTTAAATGTCTTGTGTTTACTTGTATAATTGCAAGTTTTAAACTCAATTTAAAGACTAGATTTGTGCAATAAAAATTAATTTAAATAAAATTATCTTGCAAAGTAAATGTAATTTGGAAAATTATTTATACTTGCTTGAATTAAATGTATTATATATTTGAACTTCTTCAGTCCACTTAATTAATTTAAAGTTTATTTATTAATAGTACATTTTTTTTTTACAATTTTTTACGTTTTTGTTGAAATATTAATATTAAATGTTCATATACATTTGAATGCAACATTTTATAACCATGAATTAATATTCCCTTTACAATTCACGGATAAAAAAAATAAAAATAGAAATGAACGGACCGACCAAAAGAGAGAAAATGTATAAATGATTTCAATAATGGAGCATGGACAAAACACGCATACTCGATCCCATTAATATTCATCGGAATCGGCGATTGTTGAATCACACTGTATTCTATTTACTGAATCACAATAAAAATACCACACACTCATTCGGTCCCCGCCACATCGTGATACACACAAAATCTCCGTGCTTCGTGTACTGTTTTCTTTTCCTCTCTCTCTCATTCCATTTTTTTTTATATTGTTATCAACCCTTCTTTCAAAGCCTTCTTTACGTTTTGATTTATGATTGACGTCAGATCTACGTTTATATTTTTTCTTCTTCAAGATCTCTTTCAGCTTCTATCTTCTATTTCGCCATTCAATTTCTCGAAACGTTACTTCTTAATACATCCATCTATGTTATTATTAACAATATCTTTGATATTTAGAAGAATAATAACGCTGTTCATGGTATTTCCTTTCTTCTTTAATACTTTATGAAAAGATCAAAATACCTCGGTCACTCAACGTTATACAATAATCTCATGTTAATATAGCAATACCTCGCATAGTGCTGCTTCGATCAGTTCGATTCACTATAGTACGGTTTGAAATTTTCAAAAGAAACTAAATTTTAATTAAAATACAAATTTTACCTTTTAAAGACTTGATTAATCCAGTTCCAAACATTGCGGCATATGCGAGATATTACTGTACTTATAAAGGGTGTCTCAAAATTAACGCAAGATTTAAATTTTTTGCCATTTGTGCAGTAAACTGTTGGAAACCCAAAAAAAACAATTTGACACTTTACTGCATAAAGGGACTTATTTATTAATTTTGGGACACCCTTTAAATGGAAATTTGAATTCATTGTATTTTTTTTTACTATTTATGAAAATTGTAATTAGAAGAAGAAACATTGCCTTATTTGCTAATGAAAATACTGTATTTATGTCAATATTAATCAGCTGTTGCGACAAAAGCAAAACCAATCCGTATATAGGTACAAAACTTAAATTTGTCAAAACAAACTGTTGTTTATAGGAGAATTAACCACCTTCAATTGTGAAAGGACCTGTTAAGAAAAATATAGGAAAAACTTTCAAGTACGACACAGAATGTTTTAAATGTGGATTATCATGGACTGGAGACGAAAAAGAAACTATTCAGGTTTGTTCTGAAAAGTCTAACAAATGAAATCATGCAACCATCGAACTTAAAACGCCATTTTTAGACAAATTAGTATAAAGTGAAGCAAGCGATTTTTATGAAAACAAACTTAAGGAATTAAATCAATCTCGAAAAGTAATGAAAAATTTGACATGAGGTGACAATAAAAAAAAGATAATGTCAGAAGTAATTGTAGGAGATAGAGACGAATCATTGATATGTCTAATAATGTAGAACAGATGTTATTTTCTGATATTGCAAATTTTGTAAATCTTATGCGTTGTTAGATACGAAAAAGATCAAGAAATTCATGACGTCTTTTTATTTTACCATCCTTTATCAGGTATCACAACAGAAGAAGATATCTTTAAAGTTATGAAAAAAATAAATAAGAAAGAGAACAAAATTGATTTGAATAGATTTGTTGGAATAAGCACAGATGGAGCAAAAAGTATGGTCGGAATTATTAATAAAAGACTCGTTGGAATAATTCAGAATGTTGTCCCAAATTTTCATAAATATTTGAAGAAATGAGAAGTACTTACACAATGAAATATAGTGACACGTATCATTTAACCCTTTAACTTCTTTCGAAGATGTATTATTAACATTTTCTAAAAAATGTACAGGAAAGAGAAATTACCATTTAATTCGGTTGGTATGTCAAGGGATGAATCTTGATAGGCCAATGTTGATTCTGTTGATGAGAAATTTAGGAATTTCTGGCCCCTCAAAGAGTTAAGTTGGTCTACATGAAAGCGTAAGAGCCAACTTTTAAATTAACAATATTCGTTTGTAAATAATAAACAATAATATAATTATGTAATCATACGTTACTAAATAGAGTGATAGATATGATTTAAGTTAATCCACATGAGAGAGCAAGATGACATCTTTTTACATAACATTACTCGTTTGTAAATAATAAACAATAATATAATTTTATAACTATATGTTATTAAATATAGTGACAGATATCATTTAACTTGGTCCATATAAGTGTGCAAGTTGTCAACTTTTTAAATAACAATACTTGTTTGTAAATAAGAAACAATAATACAATTATGTAATTATAAGTTACTAAATATAGTGACAGATATCATTTAAGTTGATTAACATCAGAGCGCAAGATGCCAACTTTTTACTTAACTATACTCGTTTGTAAATAATAGTTATAAATAATATAAAAAATAGTGACAGATGTCATTTAAGTTGGTTAACATGACAGCGCAAGACGTCAACTTTTTAAATAACAATGTCTGTTTGTAAATAATAAAGAATTATGTAACCATAATTTAATAAATATAGTGACTTATGATTATAAATATGTAACTAAATATAGTGACAGATTTCATATAAGTTGGTCGAGAGATGACAACTTTTTAAATAACAATACTCGTTTGTAAGCAATAATATATAAATAATTATGTCAATAAACAAATCTAGGTGCAGTTTAACGATTTTAATCCGTTCCAAAATTTGATTTTTACTCGCATAGCGAAACATATTCAAAAATACACATAATATGTGTACACACGTTTTAAAAATGATGTAGCAAACGAGCAATCCGGGAGTTCTCTTCTCATCGTTACTCGTTATGCAAAACGTCGTTCGATTAGCGAGTCATTTTTGTTACAATTCATTTTGCTCGTTAAGCGAGGTTCCACTGTAAATCAAAATCTTTTTGTAAGTTACAGTGTGTTTTACAGTTGCAGTGTGTAGGCGGCTTATGGTGATAGACATCAAATTTATGTGGTTGTATATCAGTTGTTTAATCTGTTCTATATAAACCATAATGACAGGGCATGTTAATCACATGTTTGGGAATATTTTGACATTCGATGATGATGATGATGTCATGCATATAGGACCCTTCGTCCGATAAGCTGCGTGGCAAGTGGTTGTGGGGTGAGTCGGCAAGTGGATGCGGAGCGAAGCAAAGCACCTCTCATCGATTTTCTTATTAGTGAATTGAAGTGCAATTAGCTCTGGATTTGTACTTCCTTTTCATGCACATCGCCTACACAAAACGAAAACTATTTTTGGGATTAGTTATTTCGAACGTCGAGCGACGCGGGGGATCTGGAAGAGTTTCACATTTTAAACAATGGTCCACAAATTGTAATTGTATGTGTATATATGTGTGCGTGAGCAGGGGATTCGAAGTCCTTGATGTTGAAAGGGGACGGGCGCGCGCGCTTGATAGCAGGATTACATCCTGCGGGTTGTCCTGAAGCGTTGAAAATTACAGAGCCGACGCGCTTTTGATTTTCGCTCACTTCTTCGACTCCTTTCAATTTTTTGATATATTTTCATCCTCATCCACGGATCACACACATATATATGTGGAGGAGTGAATCGTGAGAACAGATTATCGACGTGCCTTTGGTTTTGTGGTGGTGAAATTGCATTAGATATTTTTTTTCGAGTGGACCCGGGAGGCCGTGTAATGCGTAGAGCGTGCCCCCTTTTTTTGTCCGGAGGGTTGTTCCACACGACACGCGGCTCCCGGAAACACTGAATTAACTATGTATTAATAGACCCCAGTCGGATCCATTGTCCTCTCATTGATGTCACTACATAAATATATTTACTTTACACTTGATTTATTGGAGACTTCTAATACCTTTCCATTACACTTGAAGTACGTGGGATCCGTATTCATTACCACTCTCTCATTTCACTATCATCAAATTCTGATTTCAATTCACACACAAATATATATAGAATTTAGTTATTTCACTATTACATTATACATGACAATAACAGAAACTAAAGACAAATGTATAAATCTTAATAATAATAATACCTTAAATTCAACAAGCATTTAAAACTTATGTTTTTTTTTTAATTTTCTTAATAATCATACCTTAATTTCTACAAATATTTGAAATTAAGTTAATTAATTTTCATTTATATGTAAGTAGTTGTAAATTTGTTGTAATAGATATTGTTATTAATTATATTTGAAAATCTTCTAACAAAATCAAGTACTTGTTGAGAATATTGACTCTAATAATGATATGATATTACTTATTTAATGATATTTAGGTAAATATTATGTATTTTTATGATTTTTTTTAATACATTTCAAAGAGAACGCGCTATAATTGCGGACTGTTTGAAACCGGACTAATCGAGCCTTGACTGTATAAAGGAAAATTGAATCGCACATTTATATATAAAAAAAATATAATTTTGTGTACTAATTCTTTTAGTCTGTTTGTGGTTTCACTGTTGTCGAGTAGGCCAATAGCCAAAACATTAGTATGTGACTCCTGTCTATCTTGGTATCTACTACTAAATATTGGTATTGTATCCTCGACTATATCTATATGAAGTTCTTCGTGTATTTGTTTATTACTGACAAACCAAGGGGCCCTAATAATATTTCTTAGGTATTTTGATTGGAACCTTTGTATAATTTGTATGTTCGATTTACTGGCCGCACCCCACAATTGGATACCATACGTCCATACTGGTTTCAGTATTACTTTGTACTTTTCCACTGATATTTCCGACTTTTTTCCTAGAAGTCAGCAGAGGTTTCTAAACTTTATTTCTAATTGCTCCCTCTTAGCTTGAATGTGATCTTTTCAGGTGAGTCTTCTGTCTAGATCAGCGGTCGGGGAACCGGGGTAAATTACCCAAATTGGGGTAAAAATGAATTTTTTTGGGTAATTTTTCTAATTTCATCTTACCAAACTCAGAGAGCGGTTCTCTGACTACTTTTCAGATCTTGATGTACAAACTGTGAATTGGGTTGTAGATCCTTTTAAATGTGAAATTACTAACATACCAGAAGAACCTCCAGGTTTGGCAGAGGCAATTCTTGAACTTCCATCGAATACTGTATTCAATTTGAGACCAAAGCAAATCTTGTCGTCTTTTTGGTTGTCAAAGTCTGCAAAGGCTTTCAAAATTGC
>NW_017096188.1:37359-70097 GCF_001412225.1 Nicrophorus vespilloides | reverse complement strand
TGCAACCGAGATTGACTTATAATAACATACATTTATGCAACCGCAATTACCTTTTCGATATAACTCCTTTACATCATTACAAAATTATACAATTTAATAGAAATATAATGAATTTTCTCTCCTATATTTCAAGAAAAATCTATTAGTTTTTTTGGTAAATCATTACTTCATACATTTATTTTATCTTCAGATATTTAAAGTAAAATTTGCTGAAAAAGTATAGTTGAAAAATTGTCGAGACATCGTTTTTTTCCTATTCTTTTGGAAAAACTTAATTTAATTGCTTCATAGATTTGTTTTATCTTTATATATTTAAATCAAAATTTACCTAACAAAAATGTTATTGGAATTTATTTACAAATTAAGAAAAAAAAAATGAAAATTTAATTATTATTACATGAGAATTAAAAAAATCTAGAAAGTAATTTCATTTCTATGTAGACAATTTTTCTCTTCTATATTTCAAGTAAAATCTACTAATTGTTGGTAAATCTATATAAAAAATTCTTAATTTCATTGCTTCCTAGATTTATTTGTCTTCAAACGTTTAAAGTAAAATTTAACTAAAAAATGTTATTGGAATTGTATTTACAAATTAAGAAAAGTAAATTTAATTTCGCACTTGTCAATGTCATAAAGCGATGTTGCAATTCATCGAAAAATTCCTTACCGTAACGATTTTTTTTTTCTTGATATTTCAAACACTGAATTGAAAGTTTTAATTGCGAAGGAACGAATTAATGAATTTGCTTCAAGTTGCTTTCTTTTGGAATGTGCGAGTCGAAGGGTGTTTTGTGTAGGAAGAAACAAGTCTCGGAAACAATTTCGCGCTGAAATTAGACACCCGTGCGCGTTAAGGTTTCCGACAATTTCGCCGACAAAAGAACAGAGAGTGAGAGTGCACCCTCCGGTATGCGTTGCCATGGCGATTGTTGCGCCTCCCGGCGTCAACAGTCAATATTTAGGGGAGGCGGTGGGCGGCGGCGGTTGCGAAATAAGCTCGGTAAACGGTTTAAGGTTTACGCGATGTCGCGTTGAGTAGGTTTAGGTTTCAGACATAAATCATATTAATTCAGAGAGAGAGAACATCGACAATTGTGAAATTCGGACTAATCGATTACTTTTGTTTAGTTACAATGAAATTTAATTAACAACAAGAACAAAGAACGAAACAAGAAGGACAAAATTGTAAAAATTGATGGCAGCGCCAAAACGGTGCCAATGAGAACTTCGTAACAACTGTTTCCATTTGGCGGAAACCATAGTAGTAATGTTTCAAATGTTTCGTCACAGCACACTGTCGACCTTGCTTGCTTGCTTGCATGCAGCAGCAGCAATAGCAAACAGCATTTCGCGAACCTTTCGAGCAGAAAACGCGAAGGCGAGAGAGCAAAATTCGTGTCCGTTTATTACGAATCCGTACGCAATAAACGTAACACTTTCTCTTTTTTTTACCTATATCGTCGTACCGAGCGCGGAAACGTATGTTTCCAAATCCACAATAATATATAATTACATAAATTATTGTATAGAAAAAAAAAATATGGAAAGACGAAAATTTTTAGAAAACATTTTATCGGATTTCCCAATTGTTACGGACGAATAATCAAGTGGATCCAAATGAAAAGCCTTGTTTCGATGTAATAATAATAACATACACAATTTTGCAACGTTTCATTTAAATCGTATATAGAGAAAAATAAAGAGAAAACTAGACTTAGTTTCTAGTAATTTGAAAAGAAAAATAGTTGAAATTCGATTGTTGCGTAAGAAAACTTTAACAATCCGTTAATAATTTCACTTAACAAACATATGTTAATTAACGTGAGAATATTGACTTTTTTTTATTTATTTAAATATTTAATTATCAATTGCTAATTTGTAAATCAACAATCACTAACTTTTGCAAATATTAATTTTTTTTTTCATTCAATTTTATCCAAAACAATCCAATTGAAATGTTCATTTTTCTGGTCTTTATTCAATTAATTACTTAATTAATAAAGAAATTACAAAAAAAAATGTTACCGCCATCTGTTAACTAAATTTTTTTGAAAGAAATCCATTTTTGGAGCTTATTAAAACTGTATAAAACCGAATGAAAATCAATTACCTAATCAAATCAATAACGAAATTGCAAAAGAGATGTCGCTGATATTCATTTAAACAAAATAAAAACAAATTCCCCGCCAACTGTTTCAGTTTTCGTACAGTTCTATTTTTCCGCTCGATTCTTCCTCCAACATCTTTTCTTGCCTTTTCAACTGGAAGATGAAACATCCGTTTCTTTATGTTTTTCTCGTTAAAGTTTATTTTCTCTAACATTTTATATATATAGTTTTTTAGTGTACGAATCTAATATTTTTCTATCTTTTAAATGCAAAAATCTAACATTTAACTAACTGTTAATAATTTAATAATTCATTTTTGGTAAAATCGAATATAACCTTTAGATTATTTAGTAATTTCGATCTTCCAACGCATCTCAAGGTGACCCAATAAACTATATCTAAACTCAAGTCTCTCATTCTCTCACTCAACAAGAAGAAAGTTTTCTACTTAAGAAGAAATATCTAATAATAACTGTACGTGCAAATTGCGAAGTTTCCATAAGAGGATTTTATAGTAACAAAAAATTAATTTAAATTTAGTTCATTAAATTGCGCTTCCGTCGCTTTTTATCTTTTATAAATGTTTCAATCAATTTCATCTCCATGTATACAAACAACTCTCTTTGATGTTCCTTAATTAATTGATTTTCTTTTGCACGGTTTTTAGTCCCATCGAGTTACAAAAAAAATGCATTGAAAGTTTATACATTTAGTGCACTTTTTTTATAAAAACGCGAAAATAATCATCTTCACGAGCTTTTCCTTCAATCCATAACATAATTACAAAAATTTAGTCATAATTTTCTAGTTGGCATTAAAACCAGTACAATTATATTAAATCTCCATGGATACTACAATTTCGGTGACAATCGCAAGCCCGACAACCGAAAGACTATCTATTGAAATCCCGACTGTATCGAAATCCCGACAGTGTCTTTTATTGTTATAAATTTCTACAATAACATTTTTATGGTAGTCGGGATTTCGATATAGTCGGGATGTCTATATAGTCGGGATTTTGATGTAGTCGGGATTTTGACATAGTCGGGATTTCAAGCGTCGGGACTTTAATACAGTCGGGATTTCGAACGTCGGAATTTCGATACAGTCGGGATTTCAATAGACGGTCTTGCGATATAGACTCTACAATTTATATGCAGATATTGAAACGCGCAATGCGACAACACTGCAATTCGTGCTGTCATCGACACGTGCTCTTTATTTATTTATCATTGTTTTGTTTTCAAATTTCGGAAGTTTCGTTTAGTCGAAATTAGATGTCGCATCGATTGAAAAGAAGAAAAAACGAAATAAAAATCGTTTACGTTAACGTAATTGAACTTTGAAAAATAGAAACATTGATCAAGTATTGAAACGCATTCAAATTTATAAAATAAAAAAATTAAATGATCGAGTCTTAATTTGTTAAGTTTGTTCGATCAAAATTGATTATTGACTAATTTGTATTGGGATTTTTGCGTTTGCGAGTGAGTGAGTGAGTGAATCACATTAATCGAGAGAAGTCAACGTCGTTTTATTTATCCTTGAGTCTATTCCGTCTACACTATTCCGGCGTTAGGGAATCGAAGTGTGTCCTTGGGATTTATTTTATTATTTTTCGGTTGTGTGAGTTTACGACGACAACGACAACAGGTATATTGCTAATTGACATTTCTCAATTAAGAAATGACGTATTTCTCATTATTGTTGTTGTTATAGTGTGCGTATTTTGCTTTTGTTCTTGCGTTTCGTATGGGAAAGAGAGAAAGAGAGAAAGAAAGAATAGGAAGGACAGAGAAGTATTACGGGTTTTCGATGGATTGTGCATTGGAGGCGCGCGCGAGAGAGTTCACGTCTTCTCTTCTCGCTCGCGTCTTTGCTCCTTCTACCATTCTCCTCCTCCGTTTCGAGAGAAAGAACGAGAAAGCAAGCAACAGTGAGACGTGCAGGAAAGATAGAATGAGAGTGAGAGAGTTGGAGTAATTACCTTTGGTGAGTTGAACGGGATCTAACGGTGTGGCTGAGGCCTCCTGGTATATGGCGAAGGTAGCAATAATAGCAATCACAAGCACAGAACAACAACTCCGGCAGTAGTATTCAGGTATCAACATTTTAAGAGACACGAGGGTGTCGTTGCATCACAGCGCGAATACTCTTTGGCTCTCCTCGGTTCGACTCTCATCATCATCGTCGGATCGAGGAGGATGATGATGATGGGTCGCCGATATTGAAGGATTCAATTGATTCTTTTATTGCACTGTTGTCGATCTTTGGCATCACTTCACTTTTTCGCACTTCTACTGTGTGTTGTTATTGTTGTTGTTATCCTTTAAAACGCGTGTTCCACGCCGAAAGCGCGCGCATCAAGCACCTCCTCGCAGGACGACTCCGCGAACGCAACTGGCCTTCCTCCCACCGCAGGTACGGATTGCGTGGAGACGGATGGATCAGCGGCGGCGCTGACCGGTCGACGTCGAAGGCGGCTGTGGTGGAATCATCCCCCTTGTGCTCATATGTTCGACGATGATGATGACGATGATGGTACTTTTTATTCCAACCATTACCATACGTACCATTCGAAGCGAAACCTCTCGACCGGACACGACGTTCGTACCTTTCGCGCGTTGACCCTGAATCTAGTGAATATAGTTAATTGGCCGATGCTGTTTACTTCATTGTATAACGCCCACCATCAACCGCATGATCTTGCTTGCTTTCCTTTGTCGTCTTCCTTCTTGTACATACATGGAGTTCATCAACAATGTCCATTCACATCTTCAATTTACGAAACAATCAAAGTCTTTTTATTAACAGAATAATTACAAAAACTTACCTCAACTTTGAAAATAACTGAAATCATTAAATCCTTATATTAAATTAATAAATTGTTAATTTCTCATTAGAAGTTCTACTCTTGTAAAACTGAAAATAAAAAAACGCATTTAACAAATCAATGTTTAAATTTTCAAAATACGCTTATTCAAATATCTGCAATTGAAAACAAAAAAAAAATCAATAATATACATTTTTCAAATGTTGTTACTTATTACTAAAATCAAGTAACTCTTACCGAAACAAATGAAAAATCAATACCAACAACCATACAAAACAATTTCTAAATACACACTTGATTTAAGTCAAGAAGTTACATTAACCAAAAACAAATGAAAACCAATTGACAAAAACGTCAATCCAATTAATTTTACTTATTTTTAAAACCAATGTTAAAAATTAACAAAAAAATTGTTAAATTCCATTTTAACAAAACACGATTCGAATCATCTTTGAAACTGAAAAAAACAAATAAAAAAAAGCACGTTTTAAATGTTGATTTTCTTTTAAACAATATAGATGTACCAAAAAACAAATGAAAAGGAAATTAAATTTTAGTTTTCGTCTTTTGTTGATTTTTTTATCTTTAAATACAAATCGTTGACGGAAAAATTTAGTTTTCTACATGAAAACCGAAAAAATAAAAATCTACCTGACTACGTTGAATCTCATTAAGTATTACATCAAATTATAATTTTGAAAACGTTGCAATCGCCGAACGTGATTCGATTTCCAAACAGAAACTACAACTCTTTTTTTTTTTTTTGTAATTTTTCTATACAAAGATAGATAACTTTACAAACACGTCGAGAGATGTCAAGTGAACACAACAATAGGGGAAGAAAACTTTACTTTAGCCCTTAAAAACTAACCGCATAAATTTCCCCAACGATATTATTTGGATCCGAACGAAAAATCTAGTTGGTGCAGGCGAAAAGTTTTTGCAAAACAAAAAAATCTAAAACTTCGATTTGTGAAAACTCGGTTTTAGTCGTGGTAACTAGATTTAAAACAAGTTTTGTTTATTTCTTTTTTTGCCCTGTAAATTTGCTTTAGCTGTTGTTAAAATCTGTTGTTCATTCATTAATCATTGATTTACAAATGAATTTATGAACTATTTACTTGATTTCATTATTTACAAAACGTAAAGCTATTAACGTAGATTAGTATCTCGTTATTAATAATAAACAAAAGATTTTCGATTCGAAAGCGTTCGCGATTCTTAATGCAAACAAATTTAAATCACCGATTAAAGAGATTTTTTTTATAGCCTCTATAGTGTTCATAAATTTGAGGTTAATCTCCGATTAGCAAAATCAATATTAGATTTAATTACGAAACCATACTTTTGTGCCTGGACATTAATCCAAAGACTTTAATCTCGATCATTAAAATAAAATTATAGGGATGATGGGAATAGTGTAGTGTGCAAAATAGGATACATTCTCGATAGCCGCAGATTAAATATAATATATTTATATAACGTCCATTACAAAATAAATACTGAATATATATTTTTTTTTTTCTAGTTTTTACCGTTTTTGATTACGCTTAACTAATAATGTTACATTAATAAGTAAAAAATATATTAAATATATCCTAATTCGCTTTATACTAATTATATAATATACGCATATTAACTACTATTTGTTAGATTCGACTTTCAAATGCCGACAATTTGATTTGATTACTGGTATTTAAAACTCACTTGACTAATAATACACATATTCTTCTCCTGTATGTATGCAGCGAGCGAAGATCGTGCGAATATTCAAATATATCAAAATTTGGGGGAAGAAGCTGGGAGGATGCAGGGCGGAACTAGAGAAAAAAAACTAACAACAATTAGGGGTGGAAAAAGCGTAAGCGGATTAGTTAAATAATTTGGGGCTAGTTTAGTGCGTGTCTGAATCCAATCAGACGCACGGTTCGACGTAGTTGCCAGGAAAGAGGCCGGTGATGCCGTCCATAACGCCCTCCCACCAACCGTCGTCGTTCTTCTTCAAAACGTAGATGACGGAGCTCTCCTGGAAACTTAACTCGTCGTCTTTGTCCGCGTAGTAATCGTAAATTGCGACAACTGAAATCAAACAATTATATAATGGTTATAATTAGTTTAGTATGGTTGTTATATTACCTTTTTCGATGTAGTTTTTGGGGACCCAACCGGGAAGATCCTCTTCATCTGGAACGATTGGCATCACGCCTGACGTTCTAGGTCTTCCGAATGATTCGTGTTCATCTTCTGGCGGTGGAGGCGGCGGTAACGGTGGAGATTGGGCTCCGCCTCCGCGCGACGATCGGGACTGCCCACCGTGATGGGCGTGGCTCAGCGTGTGCATGCCTAAACTACCGTGCGGAACAGGGCCATGCTGCGGCATCATTAGAGAATGATGTCTCAAGCTGTTCGTGTTCGGTACGGGCATCTCCTGATTCACTAAAGGAGATGGGGGCGGCGGCATGCTCATGTGATGATCGTTCGCCGCGTACACAGTGTTACCCGGAGGCGGCGGTGGAGGAGGAGTTTGCGGATGCGGCTGCTGCTGCACGCTCATTGGATGCACCATACCCACTTGAGGCGGCGACATCACTTGGTGCTGCGGTTGCGTCATTGGCAACGTGCTGTAACCGGCGCCGCGTTCGCCGCGTCTCGGATGACCAATCGGGAAGTTGGGGGCGTAATGACTGGGCACCTGGGGCGGGGCCACAGCCGGAGGCGTCCTATACTCGCGACTACCCTTGCTCAAAGTACCGCCAGATACAGAAACTATATAAAAAAAAAAACAAATAATTACACACAAATCTTAAAATAACAAAGAAGAAACGCACCTTTACTTCCGGTTCTCGTGACTTGAGGCGGAGTGGGCGGCTTCGTCGTAGGAGCCGGACCAACCATCGAAGAGTTAGTGGACATTCCACCAATTGATTGGATACTGCCCTGACTCGATCCCCTCTGCTTCTGGATACGCGGCGTGCTGGCGCTCCTCACCCCATGTCCGATATCATCCAAAACTGTAAAATCCACCTTTGCTAAAAATAGGGGTTTATACACACGAATCCGTGCACTTACCGAAATAATCAATAGGCTTCCTCACATACTTGATAGGCTTCTCCGGATTGCTCGGAGCAATAATCTTATATTGCCTAGTCGTAGATTTATTAGCAGTCAACACTCCAATCTCACGACGCGCCACCTTCTCCTTATGTATCATCACTGTCTGATTAATATGATTCATCTGACTCTCCATCTCGGCCAGCTGAGAAGTCTGCAGCTCCAACAGCTGCAGAAAGTTGTACGCCAAAGTGTTTATCTGATAAGCCACACTGGCCAACGACTGTGTAGTGTAATTCTTCGTCTCCTCCAGAGCAACTTTCTTATCCTCCGACTGGAAATAGTTGGCCTCACAATACTCAGCCACCCGCTCCAAATTGACATGATTATCAGACAGATTGTTCCTGCCATCAGGAATCTCCGATCTCAGCAATGCTGCCAGCTCTGCCATGGCGTCGCAATCGCTGATCACACCCGACTCACTCAAACTCCCTGCAAAATTTTTATCACGATCAAATCAGCGTTGATAACAGCAACATATATATAAACAAAAGCAACACTCACCATGGGTGTAGTAACCAACACTCATACTAATACCGTTTGCATAATTTCATGGGTGAAAGAAGAAAAGAAATGAAAGAATCAACACACTTGTTGCAGAAACAACAAAAAAAAAACAATTATACGCAGTTAATTAAACGGGAAATGCAATTATAATTCATTAAAAACGAACGTTAATAATAAACACGACTGAGGAATGACAGTAATTATTAACATGCACGAAGTCAGCAGCGTTTTCAAAACTAGGCAACTATTATACAATTGATATAGGCAACACAATTCACGCAACACATTGAAATTTGTATAATTTACAAGTTGTATTTCAAAGATGAAACTGAAATAAACTTACATTTTAGTTTATTGTCTTAAATTCAATAGAAATATAATTCTAACTAATTTCTCAATGTAAACAAATAATAGAATTATATGCAACCTGAGTTACATAATAGGGTGTGTCTACAGGATGTTGTTGCCAATGGGAACAGGAAAGAAAAAAACTCCACCCTCTGGAAAGGCGTGTTAAATTGTGTAATTTCTGGTTTATTAAAATTTCATATTATTTTTTTTTATTAAACTCAAATACGTTTAAAAGGGTTTCAATCAATACTTTTATCGCGTCTCTCATTTGTTTTATATATATATACTTTTTTTCACCTTCGTCATCATCATTGAACAACAATAATAATAATTAATAATCAACACGGTTTGAAGAGAGGGCGGCAACTCCCAGCAAAGAACAAAAGAAGAAACAAAAACAAAACAGTTAGGGTGAAGGGATCCACCCTCTCCAACCCTGCTTATATACAAATTGTTTAGCAATCTCGCAATTGTTTCTCTCCGAAGTTAGTGGTAGTAGAAGATGAGCGTTCATTTGTCTTTTACATTCAATCAATTCGCACATAAGATAACATGATTTTTGTTGATCCTTTCTTTTAAATTGTTTGTTTGTTTATTTTATATATATATATCTTCTTCATTCATTTTTTTCTTTACTTCTTTCATTTGTTTATCAATATTTTTCATATATATATATATAATATATCTCATTGGCAGGGAAATCTCGAATTTACAATTACACTACAAAAAACATTGATAAAACTACCTAAATGTAACAATTGGCTATACATATATAATATATAAATCGTATTATTCATCAATCAATCAATCAATTATATAATCATCTTTTTTTTTTTTCTTAAAACTTGACCATCGTCCATATTTCTGAGGCTCAATTATAATTTTTTTTTCCATACATATATTTCATTCACATATAATAATACAATATGTTTATTTATTTATTTACTCTTGTTTTTTTTTTCAATAATATTAAATAATTATTCATCAAAGGATTTGTTAAATTAAACAGAAAATAATAATAATTAGAAACGACACCAAGTGCGCGCGAACAACAACAACAAACAACAAAATAAATTAAACAATTGCTAGTGTGATTTATTAATTTGAATTGGGGGGGGGTCGTGTTGTGTTTTAGTTCTCTTTTTTTTTTGGTTCGCAATTGTTTTGTTTTTTTCACACATCTATACAGAAAGCTGTTTTGGGTCCACAAGAAACGGGAGTAGGCTTTGATTTTTTTTTGTTTTTGATACATTTTCATCATCACAACAAAAAAAAAGAAGACAAAACGTTGACGTTTATATTAATAATGATAATAATATATGTGTATATATTTATAGAGAGAGAGTGAGAGGATGGGGAGAAACAAATGTTCGGGATTTGCAATTCTTTTGTTTCGCTATAATGCTATAAGGGTTCTTGATCTCTTTTTTTTTCTTCTCTCTTTCGGAATAACGGTTATAGACGTTTTATATAATATATATATAGAGAGGGGGATGAAATTTGTGTGGGGTGGGGAGAACGAGAGAGAGGTGCTGGTTCTTCTTTTGTTTTTTTTTGTTTTCTTTACTATATATATAACGCTAAATGTATGTTTTTTTTGTTTGTTTGTTTGCAAGCAGGTTCGCATTTATATAAATATTCATATCGTCTTGTCTACTAGATATTGGATAGGGTTTGGTTGGTGTGTGTGTTTTTGTTTGAGAAGATAGAGGGGGTATTAAGTAAGTAAGATTTAGATATAGAGAGAGAGTAGTAGTAGTAGTAGGTCAAAGGTAGGCACTGCACGATTAATATAGTTATATAGTAGTAATAGTAGTTCTAATAGAGTAGAGTATTGTTGGTGTACAACAACAACAAGAAGAAGAACGTTAGATTTAGGTAGGGTTCGAGGAGGATCTGGTAATTTACCGTTGGAGGAGGATTCTGGGATGGTGAAGTGGTGGTTGGGATGTTGTATCTTTCTCAGTGCAAGCAGGAGGAGCGCGGCGGTAGTGTCCACACGGGTGGGGCCGAAGGTCACAGCTTTTCCTTCGTCGGCACCCAGATCTTCGGGCCGGATTGCTGTCCGATCACGTCCTTCACCGCCGAATATATGTCTTCAGGAGTATCGCCTTGCACCACAGCTAAAAGAAAAGGAACAAAATTAGTTTATTCTTAATTAAATAGTTCAACAATCTATTGTTAACTAAATCGGTGGCAATCGCAAACCCGACAACCGAAATCCTATCTATCGAAATCCCGACTATGTCAAAATCTCAACTACCATAATCCCGACTATATCGAAATCCCGATTATATTGAAATCCCGGCAGTGTCTTTTATTATTATAAATTTCTACAATATGGTAGTCGGGATTTTGATTGTCGGGATTATGGTAGTCGAGATTTCGATAGAGTTGGGATTTTGATATAGTCGGGATTATGGTAGTCGAGATTTCGATAGAGTTGGGATTTTGATTGTCGGGATTATGGTAGTCGAGATTTTGACATAGTCGGGATTTCAATACAGCAGTGATTTCGAACGTCGGGATTTCGATAAACGGTCTTTCGGTTGTCGTGCTTGCGATATAGACTCAACTAAACAGTTAATCCTAAATAGTTTACAAATGGATGTTAACTAATTGAATTGAAAGAAAGTAATGATTACCAGTGAAATATTCGCCGAATTCCTGCTCCATCTTCAGAGCACGCTCGAACGTTTTCTTGACCTGTTCCTCGGTCATCCTCTTATTCATCTCCCTACAAACCAAAACAAGAAAAAACCATTAAATTAAGTAATCTAAACTAGAGACGTAGTTACAACTTACATAATAGATTCGACCGATTTGGGTTTGATGAAGATCGCAACCGGATAGAGTTGTGCGACTTGAAGCCGTTTGATGGCGTTACCGCTTACATCGAGAATGCAATGCTTTCCCTTATCAGCTACCTCCCTCACCGAAGCCACCGACGTACCGTAAAGATTATCATTGTACTGTCCGGCTTCGATGAACAGATGATTCTGAATGTCCTTCTCCATCTGCTCTCTGGAGGCGACGAAATGGTAATCCCTTCCGTCAACCTCGTACTCTCTCTTCGGCCTTGTCGTATCTACAAATTACACAAATCAATCATCAATATCATAACTTCAAATCATCTTATTAAGACTTACGTGGAACGCAGCTACCGAATTTATCTGGAAACTCGGAGATGAGATCGTCGTTGATGCGGTCCTTCATCGCACCCAAAACGATCACCGGTCTGGTGTAGCTGATCTGCATCTGCTGTACGGGTTCGTAGGAGAGTACGCACTCCTCGTTGCCTGCAAGAATCGAAATCGCGATGTTAGCAATCATCTAAACGTTCCTCAAACACACAAAAATCCGTAATAAAAACAAAATAATTTATATATATATAAAAAAAATAAAACAAAAGAAAAGGTGCAAACATAACGTAACTTAAACGTAAAGAAATAATAAGTTAATAATAAAGAAACAAACGAATTAATTAATTAATCGAAAATCAAGTTTGTTCTACGGTTAAAACTCGTCGTCTAAGACGAGAAAAGCCAATTCTCTTTCGAAAACAAAACAAAACAAAACAAACTAAAACATAAATAAATGTAAACAAAACAAACTAAAACATAAGAAAATGTAACGTAACGTATTTTTTTTCTTTTACAATTAAAAACTGATTTTAAAAAAAAACATTACTAATTCATCAATTAATTAAAAAATCTGATCTAAACTTAATTTATGTTTGATGAAGTCTGCAAATAATTTCGGAAACTTATTAGTTTTATAGAAAATTATAAGATATTAACTTTTGAACTAATTGATTGAAATAGTTCAAAAAGTAACGAATTAGGTCAATTTGTTTATTATGTATGCAACAGTGTTTCTAAATGCAAATAATTTCAGAAACTCATTAGTTTTATATAAAATTATAAGATATTGACTTTTGAACTAATTGAAATAGTTCAAAACGTAACAAATTAGTTCAATTTGATTATTATGTATGCAAAAGTGTTTCTAAATGCAAATAACTTCGGAAACTCATTAGTTTTATAGAAAATTATGAGATATTAACTTTTGAACTAATTGATTGAAATAGTTCAAAAAGTAACGAATTAGTTCAATTTGTTTATTATGTATGCAACAGTGTTTCTAAATGTTTTTTGTTGTTAAATCAGTTTTTAGTGTTTCGTTTCGCGTTATGATTCTAAACATAATTTGCCAGTGAAGACGGAAAACATCTGAAGTGAAAGCTCTGGTGTAGCCGGATTTACACGTAACGATTTACAACGAATATAATAATAACAAAAGAAGAAAGAAAAACAAAACAAAATATGTTAACGAACAAAAGAATAACGAATAACGAGAGTATTCACATGACACAAGTCGTGGGCATACGCATGACACAAATGTTTATTTTTTTTTTTGGATTAAAAATGAAAGAATAAAGTTTTAGAATAAAACTCACGACATCTCTTCTAAAAGAGAAAAAAAAAGAAGCTCGCATTGTCTCAAAAAAAAAAAACAAAATTTTGTTTTGAGACAACGAGACAATGGATTAAATCAATCAATCAATCAAAATTAATTAATTGGAAACAAGTTCGAATCGTTGCTAATACGCAAATGAAAACAAAAAAAAAAACAAAAAAGTTCAAGTTTTTTACACACACAACAACACCTACTTAATTATTTACTTACAACCTAAAACAAAAGAGGAGAAAAACAATAAAAGTTCTAGTGTTCTAGTGATAATCAACGAAACGAATAAAAATGCACACTAGATTGAATCGAATAGGAACAAAACAACAACATGGAGACGTGCATCCTCTTCATACTATTCCAATAATTCAATAGTTCAAATGATAAAGTAGTTCAAATTTACACACACCATCACAATTGGTAATATGACAAGCAAAAGAGAAGAGGATGCATTTAAAGATAAACGTAGAAGTATTAAATATATCAACTATGTATGCACATTCGTTCTAAAAGTAAGTCAAGATAAAACAAAACAAAAACAATAAAGTTCAGCGAAAATCAAGCTACGATCAAAAAAACAAAAGAAAAAATGATTAATATACGTCTTTTATCCTTGATTAGTTTTCTCGTTTCAAAACAAAATCTAAACAATCGATGAACCAAAAAAAAAAAACAAACGAAGAAGAAATAATAACAACAAATAAACAAATGATTTGAATAATTGAGTGTGTGTAAATAAATGAGAAAAGTGAAATGGATCAAATCCGAAATAATAATTTTTTGAACTATTTATAATATATGTACAACAATATACAGTGTGTAGCTTACTTTTTTTGTAACGAAACGAAAAACCTGAACGATTTTCAATAGAATAGTTCAAATAGATCAGTTTTCGTGCAATTGTTTTTCTTTACAAAAAAAAAAACAAAAAATAAATGAAAACAACTGAAGAGAGAGAGAGAAACAAAAGAAGAATAAACTAAAAATAATAAGAATCTAAATAAATCTTTGGGATTCGTTTAAAAACATAAATTTGCATTTTTTTTCTGTTTTGAATAAGGGATTGGCGCGGATTGGATGGGCAAAATAATAATAAAAAAAAACGGTTTTCGCGGGAATATTTAAAATTTTGAATTCTCTTTGATGTATGTATATGTGTGTATACTAAATACACATATATGCATATGATAAAGATAAAGAAAGAAATATGTAAATAGAGAGAGAGAGATAGAGAGATAAAAGTGGGGGTGGGGGGGTTATTATAATATATGTATGTATATATAATAATAATAAATTAAGTGGGCATTGGCGATTGCCATGCAGTCACAACACTAACACACTTACTATAGCTGTCATAATTATCATTATTCTCCAGATAAATAAGAGTTATTTCTTCCATGTAAGGCAGCTCAACGCGATATAATATTTCACCTGTACTATGGAAACACAGAAAGAAGCCAAAAAAGAAAAAAGTCATATATAGTAAAACCAAAACGACACCGACACTTTCAGAAATTACACAAAATCATCATCATCTTCAACACACATAGAGAGATCACAATTCGATCCACATAGTTCCATACGCATCGTTTCCATAGTAACAAACAATATAAATAATAACAATTGATTGAGAGAGAGAGAGACGCATACAGTTAAATATACGCATTTCCATGGTAACAGTGAAACGAGTCGAACGAAACAAGAATAGAAACTTATATATATAAATATTATTAATACTAAAAGAAATAAATAATAATAGTTCGTATACTGTACCTTCGGAATTGGCGTCTTCTTGAGTGTAACACAACATGAAGGCTGCAACATAAAGAATAAAAAAACATTAATTTAAGCTATAAACGATAATTGCCAAAAAACAAACGAAAAACCAAAATGCATTCTCTTTTTAGTAAACGACAATTGTAGTTAACAATAATTATAGAAATAAAATAAAAAACAACATTCCAATTAGTTCACAAATGTTCGTGTATATGTGAGAGTGTTAATCAAACAAAAACAATCAATGTAGTATATAGTGGAGATAAGTCATCTGAAAACAAATAAGAAGTTAATGCATTGTGCACAGAAAAAATATCCTTTTTGTTGCCTTTTTCTTCAATCCTAAATCAGTGAAGATTTTTTTTTAACCCTTTGCGGACGGAGATTATTTGAAGGTTTTTGTGAAATTGCCGAGTATTGTTCAAAAGTTATACGAATCCATCTGAAAAAGATTCGATGACAAGTGAATATATCCGCCAAACGTCCGGAAAGGGTTAAGTACAGAAGCATTTTGAAGCGTGTTATTTGTTTAAGAACAAATTGTGCTGTGGATAAGATAATTTCTCCGAGTTGTGACCAATTTTCATTTTTCATAAACTAAAACTAATTATTAAGAAATTTAAACACACTTTTTTCCAATTACACAAATCTAACTAAAAATCTACCATCAAAGTATTACGTATAAACAATATTTTTAAAATCACACAACAAAATATAAATTGTATTCAATAAAAGCGACATCTTGTGGTAAACCTTTGAAGAATACAATTATGGTGGATGCGCCGGGTACCGGAAATAATAATAATTGCTAATTTACATCCAATTTAGTTTGTTTAAAAAGTATATAGTCTTACGTTAATGAAGAATTTTCAGTTATTTAATGAAGAAATTGCAAGAAAAAAATTCAATTCATTTTATCAAGTGTGTAAAAACTATCACAATTTGTTTTATAATGTAAATATTAGTATTAATCAAGTCAACAGATTGGATCTATTTGAACTTTTGCACTTCAAGATGATGATGATGGTCATTCGGTCGTGCTGTTAATGATGGTCAAAATAAATGCTGTAATAAAGGT
Source organism: Nicrophorus vespilloides (assembly GCF_001412225.1). Lineage (NCBI taxonomy): Eukaryota > Metazoa > Arthropoda > Insecta > Coleoptera > Silphidae > Nicrophorus > Nicrophorus vespilloides. Next base: position 53,860 of record NW_017096188.1, on the reverse strand, counting down.
GAGAGGGCGGCGGCGGTGGTGCCGAAAGAAGTAAAACAAATGAGAGAGAAAAAAAAACTTCAAAAACAACAAAAACCTGTGCTACTCGCTTTTTTTTCGTTTTTTCAAAAAAAAAACAACAACCTTAGTACGTTTAGTACTTACATGGCGTACTCGATTCTGTATCTACCGCAGATAAAGGGGAGGCGGTTGGAGATTCTAGGGGGAACAATTTCAACGAAAATAAATACAAAAAAACAAAAAACAAGAAACAAAAAATAAATTGAATTGAAATAATGATGGAAAAAAAAAAAGAAAAACAAATGGGATGGATTTGATGATTAGTTTGATTCGATTGTCTTACGTTCTTGGTCGGAGCCGTCCTCGCTCTTGTCGTCTTTGCTCTTCATGAACGGGAATTTACGGCTGAACGAAAAGTTCTTCTTTTTCCTATCCAGAGTCGATTGCTGCAAAAATTTTACGAGTTGGTACGCTTTGTTTGTTAGGATGCATTTTTTATGTTGGTTACCTTTTCGAGGATGTTCGGCATGTGCCCTTGGAATTTGACGGATCTATCGCGCGCCCTCTGCTTCCTCTCCCATCTCTTCTTCGATGGAACAATTCCCATACCTTGCTCATCTCCAGAGTTCAGCACGCGCCTCGCCTGCCACCATTCGTCGTCGCTGGCGTTCGTCACGTGGAGGATATCTCCGTAGTGAAAAGCCAATCCCCGACTGGGGAGGCCGTCATCTTTCATCGGATCATAATCGAATAAAGCCCTATATCATTTACATTAACAATTACATAATTTGCAAAACGATTGTTTGATTATATACGAACCTCACGTAGAGCGACCTCTTTTGGGAGGTTCGCAACAAGGTGCCGCCTCCGCCGCCACCTCCTCCACCAACACCAACGACTCCACCAATCACCTGCTGGTTGATCTGCTGCTTGAGGTCGTGTATCTTCGCCTCGAATCGGTTGTACTCCTCCGGCCTATACTGCACGACGATCGTGACAGTCTGATTGGTTCCCTGCCATAAAACAATTGTAATTGCAATTAACATCTCTCTTCGTCTCACAGTAAGAATTCGTTTCGGTTCTTACGCTTACTTTGAGGGCCTGCGCGGCTTCCTCATGGGTCGCGTTCCTCAGATTAACACCATTAACGCTGATGATCTGATCGCCGCGTCTCAGTTCGGCGCAAAGATCCGCCGGTCCGCCTGCCAAGATGAACGATATGAAAATGCCTTCACCATCTTCGCCGCCGACGATGTTGAAGCCCAAACCACTGTTGCCCTTCGTCAGAACTACAGTGCGAACGTCCCTGAAAAACAAACAAACAAAAGAAAAACAATTAATTTACGAAACGTCAAGATGATAGCTTGTTGATGACAGCTGTTGATTCAGCGATCAAAGTGACCAAAACTCATTGCCATGGAAACGCGGTCAGGGAATCAGCATGGGTGACTCGACCGAAAAGCGTTTGCACGAGCTCTCGCAAAGGTTTTATCATCATTATAAATTCGAAACTCACATAACTTTGCTAATAACTACATTATTTTCTTTTAAATTGTCCACTCCTGCTACAGGGAAGATCTGACGAGAGACTGACGGAGGAGGGTTCGGTGGTTGGATGCAGAGGGCGCGCGCGCGTTCGTAGCCGCCCCCGACCTGCGATTTTCTGTTTTATTTTGCAAAAACAGGTGGAGGAGGAAATCGATACGGGAGAAAACCGTATTCCTATTGATGCTAAAATTAACCCTCCGATAAAACGAGGGACGGAAAGGACGAGGTTAGGACAGGACAGGACAAAATATTGCAACGTTGTCCTCCTGTTCATCTCTCTGCAGTCGAGGCACGATGCGCAACAAGTAAAATCGAGGAAGCGACGCGCTGAATCCTCAAGAGGTTTTCAACCATATTTCCACGAAGAAATTACTTGCGAATTACACAACGCAAAACTTACATATTACAATTTGATATTACAATAAAAACAAAATTAACTTCAATAAGTAAGCTGCGTATTTCAATTTCCTTAATCACCAAGGAAACGCGATTATATAAATGGTCATTTGCTATTATTATGGAATTCCCCGAGGCTCCAAATAAGTCATTTATTAATTAGTAAACTGTTGGTTTCATATAGCCTACTTTTTTTTTGTAATATTGTAGCATGTTTTATATTTATTTTTCATAGAATTTTTTTAATTAGTCTATAGATTAATCACAAATAATTAATTAATACGCATCTCCATGACATGAATTATTATGTATACGTTCGTAACTATTATGACTAATTTAGTTATATATAAATATCCTACACTTCATATACATGAAATTAACATAAATATTAGTAAAAGTTATGAAGTTACTTTAGAATTATTGATTTGTCCACATTGTAATTGATTCGGTAAAGATTTTGATAATTATTTCCTTCTTCGAATCTTCGTGTGGTGTGCTTGCATGCATATGCATCATTGGAAAGTTTGTTGTACGTTAAAATATGATGCGAACGCTTATGCGCACGTAAAGTTCGTGTACATACATACGTACGTACGAAGAAGTCGTTTTGAAAGCGAATCCTCGACTCGTCCAGAATAATATATTAGAAACATAAAGAAAAGAAGGAAACAAACGTATTGCATGTAGTAGCTAGCAACAACTTCTTCTGGGTAACCGAAACGAGTCGTGAAAGTTGAAATTCTTCATCTCTTAATGAATGAGCGGTAAATTATTTTTTGTGTAGTTATTTGTTGTTATTGTTGTATGCAACAAGTTTATCGTTAATTGCACAAGAACGGGTCGCGAAAAAAGAAAAAGTTAACAATCACAAACTTTTCAAACGCGTTTTCTTATTTACGTATAATTAACGGCCGGTCGTTAAAACTAATTGAAGTTATTTGGTCAAAGATAAGAATGATGGAGGGAAGGTTAATTTGTTGAAATTTATTTGCATTATTGCAATCACCACATCCATGACAAAAGTTGCTTAACTTTCTATACGATATTTGATTAATAATCAAAATAGTTCTAATAAGTAAGTAGTTCAAACGGATTGGAATTTAATCTAATCTTGCTTAACTTTCTTGTATAATAATATCGAAATAGGTAAAAATTTAGTAATTGAGATTGAGAAATGTTTGTTTTTTTTTAAATTAAATAAGAGAGTATCCACGGTTATCTCTTGGTTGCCACGAAACGCGTGAAAGTAGCTGTTGCATCTCGTGTCTAAATAAAAACAAATAAATAAACAAATGATCGCGAATTGTCGGCACGTTTTGTGTACAGCGAAGGAGGGAATTGTCGACGACGACGACGACGATGGTGGACATTTCTAATTTAATCCTCTAACCGAGCTGCGACTTTCTAAGCAATTTAGCCCATATACAGAGAGACGCAAGAGAATATTTATAACCATCCATATACGAAGACGACGACGAAACGCGATCCATCGTTGTCCACCGTAAAAACCCATCATCTATCAGCAACATTTTCTCCTCTCACATGAGAAAGGATTAGTCAATTTTACTATCAATCTCTTTCCAGTATGACGATCATCATCATTTGGTAGTTCAAATCGACTGTTTCTATGATCATAGCAATCCATGCAAAAAGAAAGAGTTTTATTTAATGATTTTGAAGTAATTCAATATTCAAAGTAGTTCTAATAAACAATTATTAAGTAATTGATTCTGAACATAATTTATATTTTAATTGATGACAAAGTTTAAAAAAACTTAGAATTTTTGTGTAGATGTATGTAAATGTTAAAATAGTTCAAATGAACAGTAGTTGAAACGATTTTTAAATAATCTAATTAAGTTTAAATTCAACCAATGCATAATAAATGTATGTTTATTATACTCAGTTGCTAAGCAACGTATCAAAAAATTATAAAACAAACAAAAACTGACTTTGAGAGTGTGACTTAATTGGCTTGAATTTGAAAATTAATTGGATTCAATTAGGAAAGAGACGTAACGCGTCGTCGGATTCGACGTGAAATTGTTTTTTTTTGTCTACTTTTTAGTGTTGATAAACTTAATTAATTGCATATTTAAATATAAATAAAGTGAACGAAATTTAATTAAGCAATTAAAAATTTACTCAATTTAATTATGTCCAGGTGGAGAAAAAAAAGATGTATACAACCTAAAATTAAGATATTTCTGAGATAAGTAATAACTAAAGTATATAAATGTAAAGTTAACGAGGTGATAAATTAACAGTTTAATTAAAGAAAGAAACATCAACGATTTGTGTTGAGATTTCTATTAATTTTTCAAGCAATATATTATAATAATTATGTTGAAAAATTAATTCAAAAAAATTATTGAAATTTACAAAAAAAAATCTATAAAATCTTTGAAAAATGTTCAAATTTTATTTAATTTTGGTTAAAATGTTTTTTTTTTGTATAAATTCTTAAACAAAACTAAACTAAATATATCTAGACTATAGACAATTAGTTCGTTTGAATCTTAGAAATTTGAATAAAAATTAGTTTAAAGTTTTTAAAAAATAGTTCAATTTTTCATTAAATCTTTGAAATATGTACAAATATCTTTTTCTATAGATTTTTAAACAAAACTAAACTAAATATATCTAGATTATAGATAATTAGTTCGTTTGAACCTTAGAAATTTTAATAAAAATTAGTCCAATTTTTTTTTAAATAGTTCAAATTTATATAAAAAAGCTAGTAAAGTAAATCTTGAGTTCATTGACATCTAGACTAAATGTAAACTAGTGCAGACTGAATTCGTCCCATGTTGACAAAAACGAAAATAAGCAAAATATTGAAAACAAGTGCTTCTTCGCAAAAATAAACAAAATTGTTTGACAACCAAACACAAAATACCAAAAGACTATCGATCAAGAAACTTAAGTCTGAAATCAACTTTAATAACTATGGAAACAATTGTAGACTTAAGTCTGAAATCAACTGTAATAACTATGGAAACAATTGTCAATTAAATAAATGACATAAAACTACTGGATATTTACAACACGCAAAGTTTAAATTAAACTAAATGCATTTGTTTTTCTGCAAATATTAAGTAGTTAGTGCACATTTATTTGCGATTTAGTTAGTTTACCTTTTCAATTTGTCTTTCTTCCTGAACCTACGACTCAGGGTGGCGAAGGTGCTCCGCAAAGGGAAGTTCTGCTGCTTGTTTTTGGTCATATCCTTGAGAGTAATATTCACACTCTAAATATATATATATTTATGTAGACATCGATTGAGACTATAGTGAAATAGTCCAACGAATCTTTTGGATGGATGGATAAAACTCCTTTTGTTGTTGTTATAGTTGTCGATGTGTCGGAAAATCGACTCCTCCTGCTGCTACCTGACAAATGACTAACGCCAACATTTCCCAGGTTACGTTACGTAAACAATCGAACAGTTTAAAGTTTGCAACGAGCGGGGAACCGAACGTACGTGACTCATCACCTCCGTAATTAGCATACGTTTTATTAATTTCGAATTTCATATTTTTGTTTTATTTATTTTACAATTTCTGAGGTTATCTTCTGACCAGGGTCGAAAGAATTGGAAGAAAGGTCACTTTCATCAATTCGCAAAAATAAAAACGGGTTTCAACTTTTCGTTTTCCTTGATCCAAAAAAAAACAATCCAAGTATTACTACTTCTTACATTTCTTATCAAAATGATTCGCTACGTAAATTAACAATTCGCAACTTAATGGCATGATAACAATTTGTTAACGACAAACGCTTAATTTGTTTGCTACTGAATGGAGTAATTCATTTGTTTAAGTAGACTAAGTCCTTGAAGTGAGTCACCCGAATTCCATTCTAAATTAATTGTTCTTAAATCAATATTTCAGAACTAACTTTAGTAGTTAACTAATTTCACTCAAAATCAATACAAATTACAAAAAAAAAAAAACTGAAAAATGTAGTTTATAGAAAAATTCAGAGATTTTTTTGCAGGATTTTAATTTGTTTAGAAACTAGTGTGAATTCATAAAATTAAAAATTTAAATTGTTTAAAAAAAAGTGTAGAAAATTGTTACAAAAAATTAGTTTAAAGACATTTATAAGACAGTGAAAATATAAAATTTAAATCTATAAACTAAACCTACTAATTTTTTTTGTTTGTTAATTCAACTAATCCTATTTCTTTGAAACAAACGCTGAACTAGTTACGGATTAACTTAAAGTTTATATTATGTTTCAAAAAAAATAAAATAGATATGCAAAAAAACTTGAGATTGTTTCAAAAAGAATGAGGTCAAACGTGAGGATTTTCATGTATAATCCAATAAATATGTATGCTTTAGTTTCCAACTGAATTCAGTTCATTCTTTTACGTGGACTTTAAACAAACTTTCAAAACTAGTGACATTTGAATATTACCAAAAAAAAAAGCGAATTTTATATTTCATGCAATTGAACTAAAACAATATAATCTTACATTTGAACTAAAAAAAATCGTAGATTTGAACTAAAAAAAATCGTAGATTTGAACTAAAAAAAACATAAGTTCATTAGAGTTAATTGAAACTAAAAGTTACGTGTTTTTTTGTTGTAATTTTAGAATTAGGGTCTTGCCCTTGTTTGCATTTGTTATTTGTAACTCTACTAGAGAGTAAACAGAGAGAAAGAGACCAAACCCTAATTCGCTTTTGTTTTTGTAATCCATGGCTATTCTTGTATCGTAACTAAATATAAAAACAACAACAATCTGTCAACTGTTTAAAAGCCTGCTTCGATGATACCAAGAAATAATGAATATTAAAACAAACGAAAAACGATTCGGAATTCGCGAACTACGTTTTGTTGCCCGATCGCGCCTTCAATATCATTATTATTACTGCTGTATACGGGTGTGTCCACACGGATACACATATGCAACAACGTGCGCGGACACGACCAGTTTTTAATCATTGATGTGTCACATTAATGAAACGTTTAATTAATGCGTTTCTCCTCGAGGACAGAACAAAAAATATCCATACTTAAGATGAGAAACTAGGCTAAATTGAAACAAATAGAAAAGACAAAAACTGTACAAAAAAAAATGTAATAATCCATACTAAAGACTAGAAAATAGTCCGGATTAGTTGTAGGATGAGAAGACTACAGCTATTAATTCAGATTTAAAATTCAAGTAGTTTGCTGGGTGAAGAAGATGTGAAAAGACAATAAATAAATGAAAAAAGTATACAGGAAATGGATGAGCTTTAGTAAAGTTGCATAATGCAATAGAAAAAAAAAACTGATCCTCGAAACGTAATCGATACGAAGAAGGCTTCTGTTAAATGCGGAAAACAAAAGGCTAACGACCTGCGAAACCCTCCAATAGCAGCGTAACACCATTATATTTATTTCGTTTTGTTTTCGCGTCTTAATTAGATATTAATATAAAGTTATATAGTCGCTGAAAATATCCTCGCAGTCTTGAGATATTTGCGTCCGTTCTTTCCGCATTCCCGACCTTTGCGAATTCGCGAGGGAAATTACGCGAAAAGCGCAGATCAGAGATGTCTTCTCTTGCATACTACGTACGAAATTCTCGCAATCTGATGACTGAATAATTAAAATATATCCAAACTCAATTATTTAGTGCAAGGAAACGAAGAAAACGCAACAAATTGAATTATTTAATTAAAAAAAAAGATAATAGATGTCGCTATGATAAAATTAAGAAAATTTGATAAATTAATGATTTTTTTTTATAATTAATTTTTTAGAATGAAGTTAAAATGAAGACATTATTGAGTGAAGTAATGTTTATGTTTATATAATAAATATCTGTAAAAAAAAATTGAAATTATCCAATTATTTTTGTCTTTTTCTACACGTGTCTAGTGCTTATTATAATTATTACAAAGTATTATAAAAATATTAGCAGTAACAACAAGAAAATTACATATGTTTTAATTGAATGTGAAACGTTCGCAAGGTCGTCGTGTCTCAAGGATTCCAACTTAGTATTGAATTAAGACTTAAAAATTACACTTATTGTATCTGTGTGACAAAAAAAGTTGTTTGTTTGAAAAGTTTAAAGTTAGAGATTTCTTAGTTCGTGTCTCCAATATTGCAGTTTTCAGATGATTTCGTGACTTCCAATTTTGTCAACAAACGAAAACAGGAAAAAAAAAGTCCATCCATTTAATTTGTTTTCGCGTTGCTCAGCGACCATGAAACATGTGCTCTTTGATGTGATTACCTCTCTGCACGTTACGCTATGTTATGTATGCGCTTCTGCTGTTGTTTTTTATTCTTGTTGTTGCATAGTTACTGTTGCTATGTTATTTGTGTCCTAATGAATGATCATCGGACAAAGTGTTATGCAATTTGGGAATACGGCCAAATCGGGTTTTCCCCCCGATAATTGGGAAATGAACGAAAGAAAGAAAAAAAAAGGCACATAGAATGAAAGGAATTATTCGAAGCTCTGGCACAGATTTAGTTTTCATCAATTTAATGGAACTGCAGCAACGAGTTTTATACTGATTACATTGAACGAAAAACTACAGTCTACAGTTGCAATATGTCGTCTAATAGGAATAATATAATTTACAGAAAAAAAGGATAATAGATGTCGCCATGATCAAATTAATTTCACAAGTTCAAATTGTATTAATTTGTAAAGAAAAATTCAATTATTTAAACAATGTGAGAAAACGTACGTTTCTTGAAATCGGATTAAAAAAAAATCGGGTTCAAATAGGAACAATATAATTTACAGATAAACGATAATAGATGTCGCCATTAATTTCACAAGTTCAAATTGTAAGAATTTATATAGAAAAATTCAATTATTTAAACAATTTGAAGCAGTGGGAAAACATACGTTTCTTGAGATCGGATTAAAGAAAAAATCAGGTTCAAATAGGAACAATATAATTTACAGAAAAACTATAATAGATGTCGCCATTAATTTCACAAGTTCAAATTGTATTAATTTGTAAAGAAAAATTCAATTATTTAAACAATTTGAAGCAGTGAGAAAACGTACGTTTCTTGAGATCGGATTAAAAAAAATCGGGTTCAAATGGGAACAATATAATTTACAGAAAAACGTTAATAGATATCGCCATTAATTTCACAAGTTCAAATTGGAAAAATTTATATAGAAAAATTCAATTATTTAAACAATTTGAAGCAGTGAGAAAACGTACGTTTCTTGAAATCGGGTTAAAAAAAAATCGGGTTCAAATAGGAACAATATAATTTACAGAAAAACGATAATAGATGTCGCCATTAATTTCACAAGTTCAAATTCTAAGAATTTATAAAGAAAAATTCAATTATTTAAACAATTTGAAGCAGTGAAAAAGTACGTTTCTTGAGATCGGGGATCAAAAAAATTCTTATGTTCTGCAGCAATTTGATGTCTAAATTTGGATGCGCGAAGGAGGAGGAAGAGGATACCAAAGTTGAACCCGAAAATAGAACCGAAGAGCCGTCAATGCCCCCGAGCCGCGTAAATAATTCTCGATTTCAATAATATTATTTCATACAATTCAATTCTACAGTTCTAATTGTATCGAATTCTCCTCGCACGGTTTTTCTTACAAGGCCCTAAACAAAAGACGTGCAAGAACAAACGAAAATTGCGATTTAGAAAGAACAAAACAAGAAAAAAGTATCCATTTACTGATTGGAAAAACTACGTTTCTTTTTTTTTGTTTCCATTTCTTCTCCAATTATTTCCTCTGCGTGTTTCGAGCGGAAAATGTTAGAGTTATTAGTTTACTTTTTTCTCGTTCAATTTGCGTCCATCACAACCGGACAAAACCAACACGACGATTTTAATTCAATTATAGAGCGCGGCCAATTTTTCCTTCCACATTCAACGAAATGAATAAAAATTCACTATTTGGCTTCTAATTCGCACATTTACTGATAAAACAATCAATTTGAATTTAGTCTATAGTCAGTATCAACTTTGAAAAAAAAATTGCCAGTTTTAAAATATTTTATGAAAATTTAATAGAAAATTACCAAAAAAACTGTAAATGATACTTATATGAATGTACACACATATTATTCTATATAGTTTTAGCTCTAATTTAACGTAACGTTTAAAGTTTTTGATATAACAGTTGATTTGTAAATTTGTAATTTTCTTTTTATAACTTATAATAAATTCAAAAGTTAGTCATCACAGTCATTCATTAAAATGATTCACTATATTACTATTTAGTTTACATTGCAATGAGACATCTTATTTAGATAGAGAAAAAAGCTGTTAATAAAGTATACAAATTTATGCGATAAAGTGCTAAATCAGTGAATGTGTTAAGTGTTTTAACAACAAAAAATATATGAATATAAAGAGGCAAGATTTTCAATCATTCAAAATCAAGTGTTTGAACTAAGTGTAGCATAAACGTATGACCTTCAATAGAAATCAAGAAAATATACCGTTATTGAGTCAATGAAAATAAGTAATATCTAAATCGTAGCTTTAAGTGCGAGTCAATAAGTTTTAATGAATCAATTTTTAATACTTTGTATTTAGTTATAAAAACTTTAGTACTAGTTATCATAAATATATAGAAGAACGTGTATTTTCATTTAGTACTTGTAATCTTTTTGTTAGTAAGTTATAAAAATGTGTTTACTTAAGTACTAAATCTTTGTCAGTCAATGAAAATCTAATAACTTAATCGTAAACCTATTTAAAATCAACTTTAATGAATCAATTTTTTTGTCTAATTTTTAACTTTCCTTGTATATTATTTAATTAGTAAGTTGTAAACTATGTTTATGAGTAAATCTAAACTTAAAAAATGATAAAAACGTGTATTCTCATTTAGAATTTACAGCGTTTTAGTAAGTAAGTAGTAAAATATGTTTACTTCAACTTTAAAAGCTGAGACTATCACATTAAGAAATGTTGAAAAAAAAATTCTTGTATTCCAAACGTATCGATTTCCACACTTATTTTTTTACGTAAGAGGTATCTCGACTTAATTAATGCCCAAAAATAAACAGAAATGTTGAGAGCTTTTCGGCAGCGACTGAGGGCGTTTCCGAAGAAGGTAAGAGAGAAAGACTAGAGTAGAAGACTTCTCTCATCTCATCTACACTTTCTAATCGAAAATTTTTGTATTCCATTTCGAGAATCCGATCGAGCGTAAATTTAGAATTTTAGAATTTAATTAGTGATGCTGCAATCAAAAATCTCTCTCAATTCGAATAGGAATAGAAAAAAAATTGTGGAAATTAAATTCAAATTGGAAATACGGTCGATTTCCGTTAATTGAATCGAATCGAATAATTAATTTATAGGTTTAACGGTATCACCTTTGGTGACACCTTTTCGTAAATACTACTACTAGTTCTTTTTTTTTTTTTGAAACTCGTTCTTCTTTTGTTATTATTTCTGTACGAAGTCGAGGACGATCGGTGAATTTCAATTGAAAACATCGTGTTTTCGCTGGAACAAAAACCGCACGTCTTAAATGTCAACAACGTTCTTCTTTTGTTGTTTTGCGCTTCGAGCACGCCCACACGATTCTCTTTGCCTACTCGATGTTTCATCATTTCTTCTTTGCAATTGTTTAATTCAATAATAATAATAAATTTATTATGGTTATTTCTATCGAAATTATTAATTTTTTTTTGTTCCCCGTTCGTTGCTTTTGTTTTATTGATATATTTTTTTACCCAAATCAAAAATCACGTATCCGGCATATTTCACTGCACTTCATACAATTCGTGGACACTGTACGCACAGAATTTTCAAATTTCCCGCGAATTTACTATGAGGCACAGTCTATACGACTCGAGCGTAGTTTGATCACTGGGAGTCTCTTACGTACGCGTACGGTATGGATAGTGGTGACTGCTACTTTACGTCTTTCTTTTTTTTTTTTTTGAAAATACCGCTTTCCCATTGGTCCGACCTTCTGAAGTAGTCCAAGTTCGCGTATCCCCACCACGCTTTGTACATGTACATTGTATGACTGATTTCGAAGGAGAAACAAAAAAAAATAATGCATATACCCACACCCCATTATAATAACCGTACTTTTAACCCCCCTTTCTGACGAGGACACGCAACCCTCGTCAGGGGTGAAGGGGAGAGAGAGAAAAAAAGAATACGCACCAGACGGAGACGGAATTCTAATAATACTACCGGTGGGGAAGGCCATTGAAACATGCGAAACTTCTCCTTTTTATATTTCATTTGTTGTTGTCGTCCTTCTCTTCCGCATCGAGAATATGGTCACAGCACCCTTCGTCAACCCATAACATAATAAAACTCAATGCAGCTGTTTTTCCGAAACGCTGTTTTCGTATAATCGATCATTACTTATTATCAGAATAATAAACCATTAGTTAATATTTAATGAAAAATTAGAGAAAACCTGTTAATGCTATAAATACGAAATTGTCATATACTTATTGTCTATAGTTTTAAGTTTATTTTGAGTATAAATATATAAATGCAACGTTCGTAGTTTTTGAGAAAAACGCTAAAATGTAAAGAAGCTTCAATAAATCATTCATTAAAATGTAACGAAAGATTAGAGAAAATCTGTTAATGTTATAAATACGAATTTATCCTATACTTATTCCCTATAGTTTTAATTTTAATTTGAGTATAAATATATAAATGCAACGTTCGTAGTTTTTGAGAAAAACGCTAAAATGTAAAGATGCTTCAATAAATCATTCATTTAAATGTAACGAAAGATTAGAGAAAATCTGTTAATGCTATAAATACGAGTTTATTATTTACTTATTCTCTATAGTTTTAAGTTTAATTTGAGTATAAATATATAAATGCAACGTTTATAGTTTTTGAGAAAAACGCTAAAATGTAAAGATGCTTCAATAAATCATTCATTAAAATTTAACGAAAGATTAGAGAAAATCTGTTAATGCTATAAGTACGAATTTATCTTATACTTATTCTATATAGTTTTAAGTTTAATTAGAGTATAAAGATATAAATGTAACGTTAAAAGTTTTTGAGAATAACTCTAATATGTAAAGATGCTTCCATAAATCATTCATTAAATTGTAACAAAAGATTAGAGCAAATCCGTTAATGCTATAATTACGAATTTATCATAAACTTATTCTCTATAGTTTTAAGTTTAATTTGAGTATAAATATATAAATGCAACGTTCGTAGTTTTTGAGAAAAACGATAAAATGGAAAGATGCTTCAATAAATCATTAATTAAAATGTAACTAAAGATTAGAGAAAATCTGTTAATGTTATAAGTACGAATTTATCCTATAGTTATTCTATATAGTTTTAAGTTTAATTAGAGTATAAAGATATAAATGTAACGTTCATAGTTTTTGAGAATAACTCTAATATGTAAAGATGCTTCCATAAATCATTCATTAAATTGTAACTAAAGATTAGAGAAAATCTGTTACTTTTATAAGTACGAATTTATCCTATAGTTATTCTCTATAGTTTTAAGTTTAATTTGAGTATAAATATATAAATGCAACGTTCATAGTTTTTGAGAAAAACGCTAAATTGTAAAGATGCTTCCATAAATCATTGATTAAAATTTAACGAAAGATTAGAGAAAATCTGTTAATGTTATAAATACGAATTTATCCTATGCTTATTCTCTATAGCTTTAAGTTTAATTTGAGTATAAATATATAAATGCAACGTTCGTACTTTTTGAGAAAAACGCTAAAATGTAAAGATGTTTCCATAAATCATTAATTAAAATGTAACGAAAGATTAGAGAAAATCTGTTAATGCTATAAGTATGAATTTACCCAATACTTATTCTCTATAGTTTTAAGTTTAATTTGAGTATAAATATATAAATTCAACATTCGTAGTTTTTGAGAAAATCGCTAAAATGTAAAGATACTTCCATAAATCATTAATTAAAATGTAACGAGAGATTAGAGAAAATCTGTTAATGTTATAAATATGAATTTATCCTATACTTATTCTCTGTAGTTTTAAGTTTAATTTGAGTATAAATATATAAATGTAACGTTCATAGCTTTTGAGAATAACGCTAAAATGTAAAGATGCTTCCATAAATCATTAATTAAAATTTAACGAAAGATTAGAGAAAATCTGTTAATGCTATAAGTACGAATTTATCCTATACTTATTCTCTATAGTTTTAAGTATAATTTGAGTATAAATATATAAATGCAACGTTCGTACTTTTTGAGAAAAACGCTAAAATGTAAAGATGCTTCCATAAATCATTCATTAAAATGTAATATTATTCGATTATAAAGAGAAAATTGACATAACCTCAATATGAAAAAATAAAATAATAACGCTTCTTTTATGACAACTCACAGTAACGAATTCTATTGTTTTTCTTGTTGGAATTTTTCATTTTAAGAAGGATTGTGAAGTATTCTATTGAATAATGTATCATTATTATTAGTCCGCACATTTCTATAGTTATCAAAACTCTATGTTTGAGTTTCGCGGTGAACGAGAAAATCCGGTATGCATTGTTTTCACTCCGCGCCAATCACATTTCCATGCGAAAATTCGCCTGAGATTTCTTCTTTTGTTTCCTGGGAGAAAAGAAAGTTGTGGCGCAACAAACGCCCCCGGTGTGGGATTAAAGATTTACGAGCTCGAACTTTCGTATAAATAACGCGTGTGTGTCGTCTACTCAGGGGTCGTATAACTTTACGTTTACTTAAATGTAGTTTGTAGCGAGCGAGTATGAATAGAATTTAGGGAGAATTAACGAGAAATTCCAAATCGAATGTGATTTATTGTGATGACTGGTTAAAGTCGATGAGGATAATTCATTTTTTTATTAGTTGGGAGTGAAAGTAAGTTGTTTATTTCGCGGTGAAATGTTTGTATTGATGCGAAAGAAAAATATATGTGTAGAGAGAAAAATAGAAGAAGCGGAGGCGCCGGGTATAAATGCTAATGTAACACGATTCCGCTTTCAGTATACAAAAATGTGCGGAGGCGGCTGCGGAATGGGGAAAATTGCAGTTTAACGACGAAACAAAAGCAATACGAGAAAAAAAAGTAGAAGGGCGGAAAAGAAAATATTTGCATGCATAAATTTCCGATGGAGAATCGTAGCGTGCGAGTCGTCGCTGACAATGTTAGTCTCTTTTTTTTGTTACTCAATTTTTTTTTCACGCATCCTTTGATTTATTTGCAGATGCTTCCTTACATAACTTCATGTAACGATTCCGATGTGCGTTTGGGTGGTTTCCTAGGTGATATTTGGCACACCGTTAAAGATCGACTGCATTTCAAGTATTCACTACAAATTTAGTTATAGTATTAAATTGATTAAGTTTAATTTGAAGTCACAGCGTTCAATCGGTTGATTACGACACGGGAATCAAGCTGATGACGCAACGGAAAGCCGACGTTATGTTGGCAGCCGTGGTCTATAAGAAAGGATTGAAGCACGTCGAATACTCGCAACCTTACTTCTACAATTGGTAAACGTATAAAGTTATAACATTTTCTACAAATTTGTAAATCCTAGCACTCATAACAATATACGCAATATCATATATATAGATATGAAAACTAATTTATCTTTGTAATTACCACCATGAATCAAGCGTGCGTCAACCGCATAGATTATTATGTCAGCACCGATGTTCATTTGTAAAATATAATTGATGTATAATATATTGACTATATGTATGACGGTTATGCAAAATCACGAACACCAATTGTCCGCATTTTAAGTGGATTACCGGAATTCCGTGTAAAAATTACGTTTTGAGAATTCAATTTGAATAGTTTTACGTGTTGCCTACATTAATTGATATTAACTTATGCAATCCAATCAACAATCCAATTAGAAGGCATTACTTAATTGTTGTGATGGTTGCTTCAATTGACAAGTTCTGTTGTAGCAAAAAGATGGCGCTTCGATCGAATTGAACTAAAACTAACATAATTCACTTTATTTTCGTTCGTTTTGAATTTCCGTTGCAGGTATCACTTATACATGAAAAAACCGGAAGCTACAGCATCTTCATCGTATTATTTAAAAACTTTGGATACAAATTGTCCGCATTTTAAGTGGATTACCGGATTTCCCTCGATTTTCCGTGTAAAAATTACGTTTTAAATTTCACGAAAATCTTGAGAATTAAATTTCAATAGTCTTTGGCAATACGTGTTGTCTATATTAATTAATATTAACTTATGCAATCCAATCAACAATCCAATTAGAAGCCATTACTTAATTGTTGTAATGGTTGCTTTAATTGACAAGTTCTGTTGTAGCAAAAAGATGGCGCTTTGATCGAATTTAACTAAAACTATCATAATTCACTTTATTTTCGTTCGTTTTGAATACCGTTTGCAGGTATCACCTTTACATGAAAAACCGGAAGCTACAGCATCTTCATCGTATTATTTAAAAACTTTGGATACTAATTGTCCGCATTTTAAGGGGATTACCGGATTTCCCTATTAACTTATGCAATCCAATCAACAATCCAATTAGAAGGCATTACTTAATTGTTGTGATGGTTGCTTCAATTGACAAGTTCTGTTGTAGCAAAAAGATGGCGCTTC
>NW_017096188.1:34010-37334 GCF_001412225.1 Nicrophorus vespilloides | reverse complement strand
CCATTTTCCGTGTAAAAATTAAGTTTTTCATTTCACGAAAATCTTGAGAATTCAATTTCAATAGTTTTACGTAATACGTGTTGCCTAATTAATTGATATTAACTTATGCAATCCAATCAACAATCCAATTAGAAGGCATTACTTAATTGTTGTGATGGTTGCTTCAATTGACAAGTTCTGTTGTAGCAAAAAGATGGCGCTTCGATCGAATTTAACTAAAACTAACATAATTCACTTTATTTTCGTTCGTTTTGAATACCGTTTTCAGGTATCACCTTTACATGAAAAAACCGGAAGCTACAGCATTTCATCGTATTATTTAAAAACTTTGGATACTAATTGTCCGCATTTTAAGGGATTACCGGATTTCCCTCGATTTTCCGTGTAAAAATTACGTTTTGAAATTTCACGAAAATCTTGAGAATTCAATTTCAATAATCGAATTTAACTAAAACTAACATAATTCACTTTATTTTCGTTTTGAATACCGTTTGCAGGTATCACCTGTACATAAAAAACCGGAAGCTACAGCATTTTCATTGTATTATTTAAAAACTTTGGATACAAATTGTCCGCATTTTATTTGGATTACCGGATTTCCCTCCATTTTCCGTGTAAAAATTAAGTTTTTCATTTCACGAAAATCTTGAGAATTCAATTTCAATAGTTTTACGTAATACGTGTTGCCTACATTAATTGATATTAACTTATGCAATCTAATCAACAATCCAATTAGAAGACATTACTTAATTGTTGTGATGGTTGCTTTAATTGACAAGTTCTGTTGTAGCAAAAAGATGGCGCTTCGATCGAATTTAACTAAAACTAACATAATTCACTTTATTTTCGTTCGTTTTAAATACCGTTTTCAGGTATCACCTTTATATGAAAAAAACCGGAAGCTACAGCATATTCATCGTATTATTTAAAAACTTTGGATACTAATTGTCCGCATTTTAAGTGAATTACCGGATTTCCCTCGATTTTCCGTGTAAAAATTACGTTTTGAGAATTCACGAATATCTCGAGAATTCAATTTCAATAATCTTAGGCAATACGTGTTGCCTATATTAATTGATATTAACTTATGCAATCCAATCAACAATCCAATTAGAAGGCATTACTTAATTGTTGTGATGGTTGCTTCAATTGACAAGTTCTGTTGTAGCAAAAAGATGGCGCTTCGATCGAATTTAACTAAAACTAACATAATTCACTTTATTTTCGTTCGTTTTGAATACCGTTTTCAGGTATCACCTTTATATGATAAAACCGGAAGCTACAGCATTTTCATCGTATTATTTAAAAACTTTGGATACTAATTGTCCGCATTTTAAGTGGATTACCGGAATTCCCTCCACTTTCCGTGTAAAAATTACGTTTTTCATTTCACGAAAATCTTGAGAATTCAATTTCAATAGTCTTAGGCAATACGTGTTGCCTATATTAATTGATATTAACTTATGCAATCCAATCAACAATCCAATTAGAAGGCATTACTTAATTGTTGTGACGGTTGCTTCAATTGACAAGTTCTGTTGTAGCAAAAAGACGGCGCTTTGATCGAATTGAACTAAAACTAACATAATTCACTTTATTTTCGTTCGTTTTGAATACCGTTTGCAGGTATCACCTTTACATGAAAAAACCGGAAGCTACAGCATCTTCATCCTATTATTTAAAAAAATTACGTTTTTCATTTCACGAAAATCTTGAGAATTCAATTTCAATAGTTTTACGTAATACGTGTTGCCTACATTAATTGATATTAACTTATGCAATCCAATCAACAATCCAATTAGAAGGCATTACTTAATTGTTGTGATGGTTGCTTCAATTGACAAGTTATGTTAAAACAAAAAGATGGCGCTTTGATCGAATTTAACTAAAACTAACATAATTCACTTCATTTTCGTTCGTTTTTAATACCGTTTTCAGGTATCACCTTTATATGAAAAAACCGGAAGCTACAGCATCTTCATCGTATTATTTAAAAACTTTGGATACAAATTTATGGACGGCGAGTATAACTCTACTCTTAACCTTCGGATTCATCCTTTGCTTAACCAACAAACTAACCAATAGACTCGGATATGGAAATCGAGATTTAGCCATATCCACGTGTCTGTTCACAGTGTTCAGCGGATTATTAAACCAAGGCAAGATTTTCCGCGCAATATATATATTTATTTCTATTTTTGATTGATGTTTTAGGTTACGACCCGGGGGTGAAGAGCACTTCAGCGCGCATCCAAGTGCTTACGTGTTTGCTCTTCGGATTCCTACTGTATTCGGCGATGAACGCGGTTCTTGTTGCGCAATTGGCGAGCTACGAATTCGCGCTTCCTTTCAAATCGCTCGAAGAAGTTTCAATAAAAAGAACGCATTCGATTTGCGTCCGCACCAACAGCTTTGTCTACAATGATTTCATTGTAATTGATGTTAAAATTCTTCAATTTCTTTTTGTATACAAATAAATTCAATTTTCAGGACTCTAATCGTAGCTTAAGTCCTGAATGGAAAGGATTGGTTAATGGTCCCGGTTGTTTAGATTTGAACGATCAGAAGAACGTCGCTCCGGTTCTTTGCAGAGATAATGTCGTTGTTTTGGAGAGTCGAACTGTTATTTCTACAGTTAGACGCAGATTTCCGATTTCTTGCGAAATCGCTTACCTCAAAGATAAACTTTTCGTTAAACCCAATTCATTTTTGATGCTCAAAACTTTCCCACTCAAAAACATCATACAAATGGAGTTAAGTAGACACCAAAACCTACGCTTATTAATCTAAATTGATTGAGTTTTTCAGGATACAGAAATTAGCGGATTTCGGTATGCTGAAACGCATACAACAGCATTGGGTTTCCGATCCGGAAAATGAAAAGTCTATAGATCAAATCACGTTTTCCCAAGTCACAATTCACCACGTCTGCAGCATACTCATCCTGCTCTTAACTACAATCGGAGTTAGTCTAATCATTCTCACAGTCGAGATAATTTATAGCAAATACTGCAACTGAATTTGTCGAAATCAACAATAACAGCAATAAGTGCCATCTGCCTTATAAACACTATAACTATTATAAAATTAAAGGTTAAGTATATATGTCAAATGTCAAGCTACATGACATGACATGACAGCTACAAAGTACTTTTGTTACAAATCTGTGATTAAAGTTGCCTATATATTTGTAATTATACTCATTACGAACGGAAAAGTAAAGTGATTGTAGTTGCCTATACAAATTATCATACCGGAAACAAAGCTTTTGTCATCGTTCGTTTGTTACAGCCAAATTTCCGACATAACCTCTCCTTTGTCTCG
>NW_017096188.1:33834-33985 GCF_001412225.1 Nicrophorus vespilloides | reverse complement strand
GATTGTAGTTGCCTATACAAATTATCAAACCGGAAACAAGAGCCAACCGGTTGCAAAGCTTTTGCAACCAACTTTATTTTGGGGAGAAACGTTCTTTCATCATATTAATTATATTGAAAACTATTTATATTGAATAAGAAACGTTATAAAA
>NW_017096188.1:33494-33818 GCF_001412225.1 Nicrophorus vespilloides | reverse complement strand
TATGTGCGTAACAAGTGTTTCAAAAAAAAGATCTAGAACAAACGTGTCGTAAAAAAGGAGCGAGATAGCAGTAAAAATGCGACAACATATAGAAGTTTTCAGGAACAAAAAATACACGGACGAGTTTATTTCATTGAATTTAAGTAAATTTTGTTGCCTTTTTGATATATGTTACTTTCGTTACAAATCTGTGATTAAAATTGCCTATATATTTGCAATTATACTTATTACGAACGGAAGAGTAAAGTGATTGTAGTTGCCTATACAAATTATCATACCGGAAACAAAACTTTTGTCATCGTTCGTTTATTACAGAATTTCTGA
>NW_017096188.1:0-33472 GCF_001412225.1 Nicrophorus vespilloides | reverse complement strand
CGTTTCGTACCAACTTTATTTTGGGGAGAAACGTTCTTTCATCATATTAATTATATTGAAAACTATTTATATTGAATAAGAAACCTTATAAAATTAAAGGTTAAGTATATATGTCAAATGTCAAGTAAACATGACAGCTACACAGTTGTTTTTGCAGTAGCATTTTTATAAATTGATTTTCCTTTTTTTTATGAGATTTTCTCCTTCTTTCTTTCGTTTGATTATAAAAATGGGAAAGCTGCTGCCGGAGTTTTGACCCTTAAAAATAGAGTTTCACGGAGTTTTATGTGCGTAACAAGTGTTTCAAAAAAAAGATCTAGAACAAACGTGTCGTAAAAAAGGAGCGAGATAGCAGTAAAAATGCGACAATATATAGAAGTTTTCAGGGACAAAAAATACACGGACGAGTTTATTCCATTTCATGTATTATTTTATTGAATTTGTTGCCTTTTTGATATATGTTACTTTCGTTACAAATCTGTGATTACAGTTGCCTATATATTTGCAATTATACTCATTACGAACGGAAAAGTGTGATTGTAGTTGCCTATACAAATTATCATACCGGAAACAAGAGCCAACCGGTTACAAAGCTTTTGTCATCGTTCGTTTGTTACAGCCAAATTTCCGACATAACCTCTCCTTTGTCTCGCGCATGTTTTGTTTGTTAGTGTTTTTTGTTGTTGACAAACGTTTCGTACCAACTTTATTTTGGGGTGAAACGCTCTTTCATCATATTAAGTTATTTCTAAGTTTCGCTTACCAGAAAAAAGCTCGAGGAATTTTTCGACTCCGTAGTTGTTGGGAAACCTGTACAGAGGATCCTTAACCGCTTCGGTCGTGTGAACTTTGATCCTCTTCACCATGAACGTGATGTTATCCGGTTTTCCGTCCTGATTGAAGTCTGAGCGAAAAAAAAAAACCTATTAGAAATATCCCCTAGTTACGAATAACAAAACAAAAAAAAACACTTTGTTAAGAGTACTAAATCAATCAGCGCCTCCCCTATTTCTGTTTTGTTGATATTTAATTTCGTGTCTCCCCTCTTTACACAACATAAAATAGGGGAAAGAACACGACTAGTGGGATTGTTTCATGTAGTTCACCTGTGTTTTTGTAGATGGAGTTGACCCTCTGCACGTGCCTCGTCATCACCTCGATGCAGGCCTCCTCGGTTCCATACTTTTGGAAGAATTGATGATCTGCTTGAAGGTAAAGCATGCATGTCGTTTTTTTCGGATCGATGGCGGCGCGTTTGTTGACGTTTCTGAAGATCAAACCGGAAACGTCGGTGAACGTCCGGTTCGGAGTAATGTCTATCAGATCCTCATCGATCGGCTGATTGTACGGAGTGTTCAAGTCGAAGGACGGATGACGAGTGCGGATGTTGGGATGCCAGTAGTGAGAGGCCTCGTCTTGTGGATGTTTCGCTTCCGCCTGAAGAAGCCATCTCCGCGATCTTCGAAGCTTCTCCGAAGCGCATCCGGTTTCGCTCGCATCCGGTCTATCCACGTCCGACGCTTTGTAGACTATAGAGTGAATAGCGTCCGAGCGATTTCTACCGTTTTCCAGGTACCTGGACAACGGCTCTATGTAGAAGTCGTCCAGACGCGTCGAAACGACCCCATCGAATAACCCGTTCGAGGTTATGATACCGCTCACCGAGGCCGCCTCATCATCTGCAACAACAACAACAACAAAAATTGTTTTAGAAACACTGTGAAAACAACATTTACCAACTTGAAAAAAATGAAAATACTAAAATTACAAACAAAATACGAACGAGTCGCGACTGTCCAATATTTCAAGTTGCGAAAGAATGCAGCCGCCTTTATATTTTTATTTTTTTTTGTCAGCGAGCTAGCGAAAATGGGACGATGCGAATGTATAATTTTGCGTGAAAACAACGGAAACAGATGAACAAAAATGAAATTGTTTCAGCGAGAATGCAAATGTTTTTTTTTGTTTTTGTAAGTTTCATTCTTGCGTAAATAGTATTATTTCGAGCATAACAAAAGCGAAGAATATTTCAGTTTTTGGATATATTTATACATCATTTCCGTTTCTATCAACTTCAGGAGAAAAACGTTGTTTTTTTAGATTACTTTTGTGCGCGTTTTAATTGTGAGACTTGAAATTTTTGACATTAACAAATACAAAAATGTAGATCGTTTTCAGGACTCGCTTCGCTACAATAATACGATAATTATCAGATATTGTTTCATATTGTTAATATTTGATTATATAATTGATTATGATGGGCGAGCGAAGCGAGTCCTGAAAGGCAACTATAAACTTTTGCAATTAGTTACTATTCGTTAGATTCACACATTGTATCCTGCACTAAATACTTTTTAGAACATCTAAATTACACATTTAGTAGTGACCAACATACAAAAATAACATATCAGTAAGTTGACATCTTGTTTATTAAAACCTAGCCCGAAATTAAAACTTTATTAACTTTTTCCTCATCATTTTTTTTTCTTCTGTTTGTAGCTTAATTTCAATGGTGATGCGATAATTAAAACGAATCGAATCGATTTCGAACTTTACCCCCAAAAAAAAAATT
Organism: Nicrophorus vespilloides; assembly: GCF_001412225.1. NCBI lineage: Eukaryota > Metazoa > Arthropoda > Insecta > Coleoptera > Silphidae > Nicrophorus > Nicrophorus vespilloides. The sequence continues at coordinate 30,900 of NW_017096188.1, read as the reverse complement.
AAAAACTTTTCTCTCCACTTTCCAAACATTTTCAAGCGCGTTAATTGCGTTTGACGGACGAGGAGAAAGTTCCGGTTTTGTCGCCGCAGAATTATTTACCCGAAACCAAAAGGAATTAAGGGAAATTTCGTTTAGGAAATGCGAATTGAAGAAATTCACTCACTCACTCATCCCTCTTTTTCTCTCTCTCTCTCTGTTCAAACTTCGACAAACAATAACAACAACTCGCGCATTTCCAATCCGATCACGTGAAACACAATTATCGAGTTCGATTTAATTAAATTTACTGTAAACATTTGCCGAATTCGCAATTTACATACTACTTTTTTTTTTCATGGAACAGTTTGTTTCGCATTGCAATACAATATTTATAATTAGTATTTGTAATTTAATTAATTTCATTAATCAAACATAATTTAAATTTACTATTAGTTCATTTATTGTGAACGTTCTTTCCATGTATTGTAATAACCACATAGTTTTTGTTTATCAATTTTTTTTTGTTAGAATTAATATGATTTAAAAATAATGTTTTGATGGGCGAGCGAAGCGAGTCCTGAAAGACGACTGTAGTCATACGAATACAATAATTTAAACCCTTTTCAGGATTCGCCCAGCAAATGAAAAAGTTATAAAGAAATGGTAATGTATTGATTTGTTGTTTAAGAGAAGTTGATGGGCGAGCGAAGCGAGTCCTGAAAGGCAATTGCAATTTTGAAAAATCGCTTCACTTTCTTTACTGAAAATTTCATTTTGATACAAATGTACCTAGTGATTATAGTAGATAAGAAATTCTTCTTTTTATAGTACAAGACCAAAATTATAACGTGCAAAACGAGAGCAGTTAATTAAAATCGACTCTGTGGAAACTGTGTGTACATCAAACGATGCGTGTAATTTTTGGTAATTACGTTCATTCCGTTGCGAAATTAAGGGTTTTTGCTCGGTTTAATCCCACGAACATTCTCACTACATTACGAATCTATATAGATATAGATACAAACACTAATTCTCCCCCTAGCTAATTTAATATACACAAACCAATTTATAACATTACAATTTTAATATTCCAATTAGATTTTAAATATTGTTGAGTGGACATTAATGAAATTTTTATGCAACCAAATTACCATTGTTTAAATATTATATATAAACAATAATCAATGATTTTTCGGATTACGCTGAGTCTTGGTGCGTGCTTCTTTCATTCGGATTTCGTTTGATTAATCGCTGGAGTTTTGCGAAGTTATGAAATTAGTTTACGAAAAGAGTTCGAATCTTTCTCTCTCTCTAAATATTTTTTTTTTTGGTAGGGTTTTGGATGGGTAATTGGATTGGATTTATTGCAAAAATGCTCGAGGGGGCGCGTCCACTTACAAGGGAGATTTGTTATAAAGAAGGGAATGGGATGAGGGAAAGACGAGAGAGTGGAGAGATAGAAGAAGAAAAAAATATATACGAAGGGAAAATCGTGGAAGAGTGGAATCTGCAGTCCGTAAATGTAGAAAGGGGATTTATTAGTGGGCGAAGGTAAATAAGACCCCGAGGGGAAGATCCCATTTTTGGACCTGAGATGAAACGAAATGAAATACGTAGAATGGAGTGAATGAGAGAGAGAGATAGATGAAGGGAATTGAGGGAAAAACGGGGTTTTGAACGTAAATAAATTCCGCGAGAGAAAGAAGAGGACGTTTCCGTCGTTGTCCTATGTGTAATGTGTGTGATTTATTGAAGAGAGAGAAGCGAGGAATCAATGAGTCGAAGCATTGATTCAAAAACCAAAAGACTTGAAATGGTACAATTTAATAAGATATTATACTGAAGTCATCAATTCTGAAGAAATTTGAACTATTATCAAGTTTATTTTACAAAAAATCTAATATCAAGGAAGGCAATTGAATCTTCAAATATTCTACTTAGTATAGAACTACTGTCCTTTTTCAGGACACGCTTCGATCACCCATCAAGTTAACTTTCAATTTCATTTGTTGCACTTCACTTATTTTTTAGTTTATTGCTAGTTTATGAAAAGCAATTGCATCTTAAAATACTCTGTTTAGTATAGAACTACTTATCAAATTTTCAAGACTACAGTTGCCTTTCAGCAAATGAAAAAGTTATAAAGAAATGGTAATGTATTCATTTGTTGTTTAAGAGAAGTTGATGGGCTCGCGAAGCGAGTCCTGAATGGCAATTGCAATTTTGAAAAATCGCTTCACTTTCATTTCTGAAAATTTCATTTTGATACAAATGTACCTAGTGATTATAGTAGACAAGAAATTCTTCTTTTTATAGTACAAGACCAAAATTTTCAAGACTACAGTTGCCTTTCAGGACTCGCTTCGCTCGCCCATCAAAAACAAACGAAATGTTACGTGATTTTGCTGCAATTAAAGGAATTATTGATAATCATATCTGTATGTACATAAATAATGAATACATTATCCTATAAAATCATAAATATGTCTAGTTTAAATTCAGTAATAATAATTGTTCAAATAAGATTTTATTTTATGATTCTGATATGGGTATTTTTTTTTCATTTGTATTAATGTAAGTTTTTTTTGGTTGTTCAAAGTCTTCAAAATTAAGGAAATATTGAACTTATTGTTTCTTTCAATATTCGATGCGAATTTTAGAAGATAGCATAAAACAACTCTTAAATGTGACTGTAAGAAACTTCTTCTATTATTGAAGATCTTGATGACGATTTCATTACTTGATAAAAGTAATTGAAACTTTTGTGTGCTTATATATGCTAAAGATTTGTATAGAAATATATCCTTTTTTTGTAAGAGATTTTGATGGGCGAGCGAAGAGAGTCCTGAAAGGCAACTGTAGTCAAGATTTTCGGGAAGTTAATTCAAGATCTGAAAAAAGTTTAAGTTCTTATATTCAGTAAGAATATTCGGAACTTATATCAAAATAAATTTGAAACTAGTTATGTAAGTTTTAAGGACTTCAACAGCTTTTCAAATTCCATTGTTTCACTTCAATTATTTTTTAGTTTATTTCTATTTTATGATGGGCGAGCGAAGCGAGTCCTGAAAGGCAATTTCATCTTCAAATACTCTATTTAGTATAAAACTATTGTCGCTTTTCGGGACTCGCTACGCTCGCCCATCAAAATTTAGATCAAAATAAACTAAAGAAAGTTAAAATAATTGAAAATTGCAATAAATTTGTTATAATTCAAATGATTTTTTTCAACAAAAGTAAATAAAATGAAATTGAAAAGAAAAAAGTATGTTCAACAATAAATTGGTCAATTAAATTGGTGGATGCGCCAAGCTGTAAGAAAATCCTTTAGTTTTTGTTGTTGTTATTGTTAAAATGCAGTAGAATTCAAGGATTTTTATAAAGAAAAAAGTGAACGGATGATGCCATAATAATAATCATAATACACCCGTAATCGTTTCAATATTTCACGTCCCGCAACGGTCCTGCATATTTCATTGCGTATCTCCAAAATCCCAGAACGAATAACCGGAGGGAAGGAAAACCGCGCTCGAATTGGGTACGTTTTATACTTATACGGCGGATTCATATGAATTTTATTAGTTTCCAGCAAAATCATGTTCGTTACGAAACTATTTGCAAAATAAACAACAAACAAAAAAAGAGAGTAGATAAATTCGTGGTTTACTGCAAAAACTGCGTTATCTTTACGTACGTGGGAGAGGAAGAAGAAACAATAGAAAAAATAATAAACGAACGTAACAATTCATGCGATTAATTGGGGTAAAAGGCGATCGCCGGCGGCTGCGACGGAATAGCTCGTTTTACTTCAACCCCTCGAACTATTCGCAAAACTATGCAACCCCGCAGACGCTCGAACAAATGGCCAATGACGTAATTTCATTACCTTCTCCTACCTCTTTTCATCGGCAACCCTTTGCACACCAAAAACAAACCGATTCGGATAATTAAGATTGATTACGCACCGATAGATGACGTTTCGTTAGTTTAAACCATTCATCATCGCGTATTTAATTAACAAGTTAACATTACACCTGCACAGTTATTAGAAAGTTTAGATTTATTGGCATCAAGTAAAAAAAAGTAACCTATAAATCTAAACAATTCTTGTAACTTTTCCCACTAAGTTCGAAAAGTAAAATTTTGATAAATTGTAAATATCGTTATTTAACCATGACAACGAAGCTTTATATAAACAAAACAAAAACAATAGAGTGTTAAATGTCAACAGCGCAACGCGTTTGATTGTTAATTAAAACAAATACGATAATACAAACAGGTGTAGATTACATTTGTCCTACGTGCATATCGTATTTGTCGTAAACAATTATAGTTGCCTACATTTTCTTTTTGGGGATGGATGTGAACGTGGTTGCAGATCAAACGATGTGCATGATTAGTTCGTGCACCGCATCGCTCCAATTTAAAAGCGGAGACGATAATTGCGTTTGCACACACTCACATGCGAACCGCATAATTTCAATCCAATTTGCTTCATTGAAACAACAATATGAAAGCGAGACCATCGGATGTTGCTTGCGTGTACGTACGTATGTATGCATACATACATACATACAAGTGTGCGTCTGGTTGTGTGTATTGTAAAGGGGAAACTTTATAATTCGATTAGTTTTACAAATTGTCGAGGGCGGCGGCTTTGATGTAACCGAGAGAGCGGTTCTCCAGCCACCAAACAATTTCCAATTAACCGCAGCCGCAGCCGGAAAGACTTTTCCAATTCATAATCCATCCGGCTTCGATACTGCCGCAGCATTAATTGCCGAATGCAATTTAAATTTAATTCAAAGCCTCTGTTTCACTACCATCCCCCCACCTAAAAACATATAATTTCGTTACAAGCACGCACGCAACGCATATTGCATAAGCTTGCTGCGCAAGCGCCATCTATCTCATTGGAAAATCATAATTAATTACTTGCTAAATTGCAATTTCTAAAATCGATGTACATTTCAAATACGGAAATCGAAATGCAAATAATCACATGTACATTTATTGAATGACATACAACAAAAAGAAAGAAACGCAGCGTTGCCGCACTGCGCTTTCGGTCGCCGCAAAACCGATAATTCGATTCGGTTTATTGTTGTGCCTTTGAAATGCGCGCAATGGAAAAGAAAAGAAAACATTTTCTTCTGAAGGAAAACGTAGGAATGTCGCAGAACGGTGTGCACTTCAATTACGACAGCGAAGAAGAAAAACTTTTGAGAGGGAAAATGCACAAAGGAAATTCAAATACAATGTCTGGGCGTAATTCGATGGACCGCTTTGAAGGACGCCTTCTTTGGTGAATTCAAAAGAAAAGGAAAAATTTGTTTTGCTCCCTTCTCGATGCGTTTCTTCAAAAAAAAAATGTGTTTTTTTCCACCTCTCTTAATGAAGATTTAAAACTTGTATCCATTTAGTCTATAATGGATATTTATTATTTGTCTCATTTATCCGTATTATTTTCGCGAAAGTAACATCATCACAAGCATGCTTATATCATATTATTTAGAGGGTAGTTTTAGTGCTGCAATTACATCACCTCTCTCCCTACGTCTACGTGCGCTATGTGTCGCAGTATTTCACCGGAATTACCGTGTTTTGGGGTGTGTGTGTGTAGTTGTTTATGTGGACGTAGAATTTAATTTTGAAGGCTTTCAAGCGACGACCCGAGACAATGAGTTTCGACGAAAGAGGGTGTTGAGAGAGAGGAAGACGGGAGTTTGGTGCTGCTTCTTCGAGTGAGGATGGAACGGATGTTGGTTGGCTGCTGCATGCTCGAAATTTTACTCTTAATTTCGCAAATCGCTGCTGCAGCCGGCAATTTGTATTATGCATCCGGTCGGAGGGGATGTTTTGATGGAATTGCCGAACACGGAGACGGCCTATTAATAATGTATAAACAGCTGCTCCAGACAGAATTTACACTGCCCTCCGAAACCGATCCTCACACCCTCACCCCCCTCACTCACAGTTTGCGCCATCTATTGTCTTATGTCAAATTACAATTTGCTTTACCTAAATGGAATTAATTGTATTAGATTTACAATGGAAATAAGTGAATTCGATTGTCACGCCATCTCATATCTTAATGAGTATTATAATTTCGTAAATGTTTGATAATTTAACTAGAATGAATTTTGTTGTATTTAGAAATTAATAAATTCGATTGTAGCGCCATCTCTAATCTTATTGGCTATTATAATTTCGTAAATGTGTTATGTCCCAGGGATGGAATTCTGGACACATTGGAATATTGTCTGGTGTTGTCTTTTGGTTTTACATAACTTTATTTGTTACTTTCATGTGAGACTATGCTCATATTAAGATTCTTATAAGACTATGTTTATCTTTAAAGGTTTTACTGAGACTACTACTAAATACTTATTGTACTTACAAAGTTAATTCTTATTAATATGGACGGGGTGGGAGTTTGAGGAGTAAGGCACGTTTTGAGAAGACACTCCGCTTCAGGTTACTGTTCTCCGTAGGATCTGTCTTGTTCATATTTGTCCTCAGTGGTACCCAAACTTAGTGGTTGGACTCAAAAAATGCTTGAAATACATACTCAATCACTGTAATTTCAATAGAATAAATTTCATTAAATTTATGAAAGAAATAACTAAATTTGATTGCAGCGCCATCTCAATATTATATTGATAACTAAGAGAATTATGTTTCAAGATCTTAAAAGCGTAATCAAATTGTAATTATTAATAAAAAAATCCAACAGATGGCGCTTAAATATTTTTCATTAATGTACGTCCATTACAAAACAATAATAATTAACTGAATTTGGTGTGGTTCAAATGATCTTCTTTTGTCTCATATCTTAATGAGTATTATAATTTCAAAAATATTTGATAAACGTACATAATTAGTGTAATTTAAGTAGAATTTGAATTTCGTTAGATTTATTGAAGAAATAAATAAATTCGATTGTAGCGCCATCTCATATTTTAATTTGGAAAATATTTATTAAATAAACTTAATTAGTGTATTTTAAGTAGAATTTGAATTTCGTTAGATTTATAGAAGACATAAATAAATTCGTTTGCACCGCCATCTCTTATTTCATCTAGTATTATAATTTTGAAAAAAAAAACGTCAATGCAAATTCATTCAATTTTATTAAATTTATAGAAGAAATAAGTAATTCGATTGTCACGCCATCTCATATCTTAATGAGTATTATAATTTCGTAAATGTTTGATAATTTAACTAGAATGAATTTTGTTGTATTTATAGAAATTAATAAATTCGATTGCAGCGCCATCTCATATTTCAATGAGTATTATAATTTGGAAAATATTTGTTAAATGTACTTAATTAGTTTAATTTAAGTAGAATTTGAATGTCGTTAGATTTATAGAAGACATAAATAAATTCGTTTGCACCGCCATCTCTTATTTCATCTAGTATTATAATTTTGAAAAAAAAAACGACAATGCAAATTCATTCAGTTTTATTAAATTTATAGAAAAAATAAGTAAATTCGATTGTAGCACCATCTCATATCTTAATGAGTATTATAATTTCGTAAATGTTTGATAATTTAACTAGAATTAATTTTGTTGTATTTATAGAAATTAATAAATTCGATTGTAGCGCCATCTCTCATCTTATTGGCTATTATAATTTCGTAAATGTGTTATGTCCCAAGGATGGAATTCTGGACACCGTGGAATATTGTCTTTATTACATAACTTTATTTGTTACTTTGTCGATTTAAGATTTATCTATGCTCATCATATTAAGATTCTTATAAGACTATGTTCATCTTTAAAAATTTTACTGAGACTACTTCCTAATACTGATTGTATTTACGAAGTTAATTCTTAATAATACGGACGGGTTGGGAGGGAGTTTGAGGAATAACGCACGGTTTTGAGAAGACGCGTCTATTCTTGATATTGCTTCTTATAGGTTTGGTACCCAAACTTAGTGGTTGGATACAACAAATTCTTGAAATACATACTTAATCACTGTAATGTAAATCGAATGAATTTCATTAAATTTATGAAAGAAATAACTAAATTTGATTGCAGCGCCATCTCAATATTATATTGATAACTAAGATAATTATGTTTCAAGATCTTAAAAGTTGATATTATTTTGAAAAAAACCAACAGATGGCGTTTAAATATTTTTCATTGATATACCTCCATTACAAAACAATAATAATTAACTGAATTTGGTGCGGTTCAAATGATCTTCTTTTGTTGCGTTTGTTTTGTTTTTTTTTGTGTGTGGGATTATTGTAGTGCGGAGGCAACGCGTAAATCATCAAAGAACAATTGAATTAAAATTTATAGCCTACGCGAAAAAAAAATATATATGAAACGAGTGCAAAACAAAAGCGCGCTTTCATCCGTGGATTTATTAACGAATTCCCAAAAAAAAATAAACAAAAAAAATGAAAGAATAATCCACGAAGAGGAGAGGAAAACAGAAATCTTTTGATGATGATGAATGAAAAAAATAAAAGCAAATAATTATTATTTAGTTCAAGTGTGCCAAAAACTTTATATTTGCATTTGTTTTTTTTTATTTTTGATCCGGAGCAAAACGTTTGCAAAACCGCACACACTCACCGGTATTTGCATACAATGGACATTCTTTCTCTTATTCAACATTTCTTCTTGCTGTTGTTGTTGTTTGTTATCGCTTTGGAACGTTTTTCAACGTTCCGACGAATCGCGGAAGAAAAATAACGAAAAATGAGATCAAAGGTGGCAGCGGCACACAAAAGCGGCAGTGAAAATGGAAGGTTGAAAAGTCACTTTTCCGCAAATCCAATATTGAATTCCATTAAGGGCGAATGCGATTTCCGTTCAAAAAGAAGTTAAATAAAAAAAAAGTAGAATGAATGAATGAGTATGAAAAGAGAGAAAGAATTGGAAGACTGTTAATGAAGGGTTTTTTTGATCCGCGTTTAATAAAAAGTAAAGAAAAGTGAAAGGAGAAGTGAAGAGAAAAAACGCGTTGAAATTGATATATCGAACAATATTTTATGAGCGCTCCCTTTGCGGTGGTAAAGGGAACTTTGCGAAAGTTAATTTAATATGTCTGGTCAAAATGGGGGAGCAAAAAATAAACTTTCCATTAAACAACACGAGGGACAAGAGTGCTTTTTCGATTCTCGGGATTTGGAGGAAAAGCGGAAAAGTTTTCCGATCGAATCAATTTCATTTAATTGCAGAATTGCTAAAAGGAGGAATAATATCATAATTATCAGAACGTTACTAAGCAAATTCGATTGTAGCGCCATCTCATATCTTAATGAGTATTATAATTTCGAAAATATTTGTTAAACGTACTTAATTAGTGTAATTTAAGTAGAATTTGAATTTCGTTAGATTTATTGAAGAAATAAATAAATTCGATTGTAGCGCCATCTTATACCTTAATGAGTATTATAATTATAAAAATATTTGTTAAAAGTACTTAATTGAATTTTGTTAAATTTATTGAAGAAATAAGTAAATTCGATTGTAGCGCCATCTCATATCTTAATGAGTATTATAATTTGGAAAATATTTCTTAAACGTACTTAATTGAATGTTGTTAAAATTATTGAAGAAATACGTAAATTCGATTGTAGCGCCATCTCATATCTTAATGAGTATTATAATTTCGAAAATATTTGTTAAACGTACATAATTAGTGTAATTTAAGTAGAATTTGAAAAATACTCCCATTTTATAAAAGAAATAAATAAATTGGATTGCAGCGCCATCTCTTATTTTATCTAGTATTATAATTTTGAAAAAGATACACGACAATGCAAATATAAATTGATTCAATTTTATTAAATTTATAGAAGAAATAACTAAATTCGACTCTAGAGGATTTTTTTTGTAGATTTATAGTGAAAAGATTGCAGCGCCATCTTAATATTTTTATTGGTAATAATCATTTTAAGCTAATATTTCATAACCAAAATGATGAAGAGAATAGTATACATTTTTAAAAATTGTAATATTACATGAAATAAGAGATGGCGCTACCATCGAATTAGCCTTTTTCCACCGTAAATCAATTAAATTGAATGGACTAAAAAAATTGCCAAAATCGAATTTGTCCAATTTCACTTAATACAAATGCAATTGATTCAATAACAAATGAGATGGCGCTACAATCAAATTAATTTACTTCCGTTATAAATCTATGAAAATAAATAAAGTCCCGAGATGGCGCAGCGATCGAATTCACTTATTTCCACCGTAAAGTTTCCAATTAAAGTTAATTTCCCACTTTACTAATGGACTAAAAAAATGCCAAAATCGAATTTGTCCAATTTCACTTTATACACATGCAATTGATTCAATAACAAATGAGATGGCGCTACAATCAAATTAATTTACTTCCACTATAAATCTATGAAAATAAGTTTGTTTTTTTTTTATATAAACAAATCACTGCAATTGATTTCTTTTTAATGTTCTCATAAATATTAGAAAGTAATAACTGCCAAAGTCCCTAGATGGCGCAGCGATCGAATTCGCTTATTTCCACCGTAAAGTTTCCAATCAAAGTTAATTTCCCACTTTACTAATGGACTAAAAAAATGCCAAAATCGAATTTGTCCAATTTCACTTAATACAAATACAATTGATTCAATAACAAATGAGATGGCGCTACAATCAAATTAATATACTTCCACTATAAATCTATGAAAATAAGTTTGTTTTTTTTATATAAACACAATTCACTGCAATTGATTTCTTTTTAATGTTCTCATAAATATTAGAAAGCAATAACTGCCAAAGTCCCGAGATGGCGCAGCGATCGAATTCGCTTATTTCCACTGTAAAGTTTCCAATCAAAGTTAATTTTCCACTTTACTAATGGACTAACAAAATGTCAAAATCGAATTTGTCCAATTTCACTAAATACAAATGCAATTGATTCATTAACAAATGAGATGGCGCTACAATCAAATTAATTTACTTCCACTATAAATATATGAAAATAAGTTTGTTTTTTTTATATAAACAATTCACTGCAATTGATTTCTTTTCAATGTTCTCATAAATATTAGAAAGTAATAATTGCCAAAGTCCCTAGATGGCGCAGCGATCGAATTCGCTTATTTCCACTGTAAAGTTTCCAATCAACGTTAATTTCCCACTTTACTAATGGACTAAAAAAATGCCAAAATCGAATTTGTCCAATTTCACTTAATACAAATACAATTGATTCAATAACAAATGAGATGGCGCTACAATCAAATTAATATACTTCCACTATAAATCTATGAAAATAAATTTGTTTTTTTGTATAAACAACTCACTGCAATTGATTACTTTTTAATGTTCTCATAAATATTACAAAGTAATAACTGCCAAAGTCCCGAGATGGCGCAACGATCGAATTTTCCACTTTACTAATGGACTAACAAAATGTCAAAATCGAATTTGTCCAATTTCACTTAATACAAATGCAATTGATTGAATAACAAATGAGATGGCGCTACAATCAAATTAATTTACTTCCACTATAAATCTATGAAAATAATTTTTTTTTTTATAAACAACTCACTGCAATTGATTTCTTTTTAATGTTCTCATAAATATTACAAAGTAATAACTTCCAAAGTCCCGAGATGGCGCAGCGATCGAATTCACCTATTTCCACCGAGAGTCTCATTAAAAATTGAACGCTCTATCTCCGCTCAACGTGCTAAACGTATTCCTTATTGTTCTCCAAATAGATCACGCCTAAACTTCAACCTTGTACAACGATTTGTCTCAATAAGGGCAACTTGTCTCTACCCCATTTTATTTATTCATTCATTCATTTCTTTACCTGAGAGCCCTTATTATTTAAGACGTTTTAGTGGTCCGAAACCCGAAACCCAAATGAATAATACAAAACAGAAATCGATAAAAAAAAATCAAATTTAGCGTTTAAGTGAACAACTACAAATTGTTATCCTGTTAAGTTTTAAGGGAACGAAAAAAATATGTTTCCCTAAGGGACCGACAACAACAAAAAAAACTTTCTTTTCAGCTGCACTCAATTCCCTTTCTCGCAAACTAAACTACCTGAAGCCGAATCGATGGATGAAGCCACTAATTCCGCCTAACTTCGACTTCTTTCCTTCAACTTTATTACATCTTTTCTTCTTGCTGTTTTTTTCTTTTCTTTCTTATATTTCCTTCGATAAATGAATTATTAATGAGACGTCTTCGCAGATTTATACGGGGATTACTGGTCTCGAAAATTTAGCGCTTCGATTCGGGGATGTAAAGGGGAGTGAGTTTTAGTAAACGAGAGACAGAGAGAGATATAATGGTGGCAACCCTTTATGCAAACTCAAACTGCCGGTCAAATCTCCAGAGATAAGATCCGGCCGCGTTGATTTAAACAAACCGGAAACTTCGGTTTCCCCAATGCACATAACGCAGACAGACACATACATGTTCTCGGCCGCTTCCGGTATTCCCAGAATTAACATTACCGCAGACGCGCATACATCATCCAATATTTATCTTTACAAACTCGGATGGAATTTCTAGTTATAGTTGAAAATTGTTTGAGCAGTGACAACCTTATTAATGGAAATTGACGAAACGTTTGTTTTGATCGAACTACTTCTTTTAGTGAACTAATTGAGCTGAGATTCGCTAACTTATCTTTATTTTTTTAAATCCATTCCGAAACTTTTACAAATACCTCGCGCCGCCACTTTACTTCACCACTAATAAGTCCATCTCCGAGGCGCGAAAACTTTTACTTAAAAGTATGTCAACTTTAAGTTCTATAGCAAATAACTATTACCAATACCAACCACACAAGTATGTTAATCTTTAACTTCGCGAAAAGTTTCAATATATCAATTCAAGACACAATTTATACGGTTTTCCTTAAGAACTATCAACGCGACATCTATTAGAGGAGATGAAACTAAATCATTAATTATTACAAAATTCAATAACAAACAAAAAAAAACAACAGCATAACTTTCTTTGAAGGTATCAAAGTTGACTTGTTATCAAATTAAATCTTTATATAAATCACTTTGAAACAACCTGACATCTGTTATCGTTTTATGAAACTGAATTCAATTATTTGCAAATAACGAACGTATTTAAGCATTATTATTACTTTAATTAAAAAGCGACATCTGTTAATGTAAAATTAAACCAAATTCGCATCAAAATGTAATAGAATTCAAAGAAATTAACAAATGTTCGATACAAGTGACATCTATTATCCGTATATAATAAGTAAATAACAAACTTATTAAAAATAATTAGATAAACAATCAAGATTTTTTTTCCATTGGATATAAACTGTACAAATATGCAAAATAATTATATAAAATCTCGCGAGATGGCGTTTCAATCGAATCTACAATATTGCAATTTAATCACTAGTCTGCACTTAATTTTATTTCAGAGATTATGAGAATAGTAAACAAAACTCTTCAATAATTTGATAAAAAAAATTACAACCACAAAAAAATTAGCCCTAAATCCTAATGTCCTGCAGTTTTCAAACCTCAGCGTTAATTTTTTACGGCAAAAAAAACATTTTCCATCACATTTTTTATAAATTCATAACTTCATACATATACGCTTTTTTTTCTCCTCCTGTTTTATCACTATTAAATATTCATAAGTTTGCTGTGTTCTTTTTTTTATTCGAGTCACGGGTTTCCAGGGAGACAACCAAACAAAAAAAAAAGAATAAACGAGGGATGAAATGGAAGGCGGGTTTCGATTCGAAATTTTTGATGTATACGCATGAATATTCATACGTCTTCATATCGACGTTCGATGTATTCATTTCGGTAATCGTAAAAATCGATTGATACCAAGAATATTTTGAAATATATTTCAGCTTTATTGATAATTGACTTACTTCATTCATTAACAAATCGAGCCGACATCTATTATTGCATTACGAAATTAATGTTTGCATTACGAAATTAATGTTTGCATTAAGAAACAATGCAAATATCCAAACTATCAAAGCGACATCTGTTATCGTTTTACGAAACTAAATTATTTACATTTACCAGCAAAATGTGCATACTTCGAGTCTACTCTATCGCAAATTGCTGCGGAAAGGTGACGACCTCTCTCGGGATTACTTTTCGTCTCTCTCTACTTTTTTCTTGTTCTTTTTCGTCATCTCTAGGGGTAAATGCGGATATGGTGCAGATGCGACGAGAAATTTTCCCCGACAAATAAAAATGTGCTCAAATATCTCGTCTAGGCCGGAAAGACATATGTGACTCGCGCGAGTATTGCCTTCGATCCGAACAAAAAAAAACGAACAAAATTCACACAGTTTTTTTTTTCTTATGTTTTTTTTCCCCTAACTGAAATGAAGTTGTAACGCCGCCTACTCGACAAAGATGATAATGACAATAAAAAGAAAACAAACGAGGGTATATATAAAAAATACAAGGGCGAAGACAAGAAAAAAATAAAACAAATAAATTTTGCGAGCGAATGTAAAAATATATAAAGTCCCGTTGTTATAAATAATATCGGAGCATCACCCCAATTTTCATAAATCCTCGCCTCGTGAAAACCACCCCAACCCACACACACACACAGTTTTGTTACCCTGTGGATACTAGCACTCTTTTATATTTATTTTTTTATGTTGGTAACGTAGTTCTGGAGTTTTCGCAGCGCTTACAAAAAAAAAAGAGAAGAAGGCCACGACACCCCCGAGTGCAATTTCCGTTTGCACGTTTTTCTTCTAAACTTTTCAACCCACTTTCTGGCCTTCTTCAAAGTCTCCGCAAAACCCCAACCAACACACGATAACGCGATTTTTCCATCCATTGATTAAACGAATTCTCACGACTTCTCTACGAAATTCAATCAACTTCATTTATCTTTCATTCACCCGTTTTACGACCCGAACTCGTTTTACGACACCAATAAACAATCCGGACCTACCACTAAACCTTAAAAACAAACGCGTGAATAATACAAAGCCCTTTCGCGTTTACTGCAAATTGTCGCGTCGATCCCTAATGCAGTTTTAGTTTGTGCTTTATTTTGTTTGTTACATGTCGTTCGCAGTCCTTTAAATAAGTTAACGACCGTAAAGGTACTGAGGTGCAATCGTGGTTGCATAAACGACTGTAAAATACGAAACCCAAACAACAATAAAAATCTATTAGTAACATAAAATTTACACGAGATGGCGTTTTTGAATCATTTAGTAATACTAAAACTTTATTTTGATTCGTTACTTGTAATTGGTTTTGGAAAGTTGTGGTGAAAACTCTTTTTGAGTAACTTCCTATTCCCTATATATAGTTTGTTTTATTCTGATTTTCATTTGGAAAGGATAAAGTGGGATAATCGTCTGCGCTATTAATTTTAAATTTAATTAGGGCAGCAGATTGTGTAGTTCTTCCGTCTGCTGAGGAGGAGGAAAGCGGGGGGGGTTGAGAGGGGTTATGGGACGGGGGGTGGTTTAGAAGCAGAAGCGACCCGGGATAATAAAGGGCCGATGGCGGTGGAACTAAACGGAGGCGCAATCTTGGCGCAATCTGCGCAAACACTTCTATTATTTTCATCCCTTCCCCCCGCAAACCCCAGAAAATAGGGCTTACCGAACTATTTATTGGGTCGCACTCGCTTATAAATACAATTCGGGAATTAAAGAAAGTCCCTTACACTGAAATTCTAGCAACAGAAAGGAAAGAAATAAAAAAAAATATATAAAGCCAAACTTTTGTTTTTTTTATATATATTATATAAAGCGAACCCAATCGAGAAGGCCGGGCAAATAAAAAAAGGACAAACGGTAGCGCTCACTGTTTGCTAACTTTTATTCGTTCGTTTTCAAAGTTTTGATTATGCGACGCGAAAATAATGAATATCTTCGAATAAGTTTTAATAATGCATACAAACATACACAAAAATTTCTAAACTCACCCGTTTTTTTTTCCAATATTCACTTATTTTCTTGCACTCAACTTCTTTATAATGACATTCGACATTTCGTTCTTTATCACTGGTTACTTTTCCAATACCAACTGAAATTATTTAGTTATTTTATCTTGTTCCTATAACAAATTTAAGTTGGTAATTATAGCGCATATGAAGAAAGGCTAACTTTATTAATGATCCCAAATATTAATTTTGTTTAATTAAATTAAAATTCATTTAAAATTCAATAATTTATATTGAAAATAATAATAATAACTAACACGGATTATTAATTGGTTTAATTTGGTGATATTTGATATAAGTTGGTTATGATTACTTAAAAAAAATGGGTTGGTATCAAAGTATAAAAAACACGAACGCTCAGTTACGTCAGTATTTTTTGAATATTTTGTGTTAATTGAAATAAGTGCATTTTATTGACCCAATACCAACTGAAATTATTTAGTTATTTTATCTTATTCCTATAACAAATTTAAGTTGGTAATTATAGCGCATATGAAAAAAGCCTAATTAATGATCCCAAATATTCATTTTGTTTTATTCAATTTAAATTCATTTAAAATTCAATAATTTATATTAAAAATAATAACTAACACGAATTATTAATTGGTTTAATTTAGTGATATTTGATATAAGTTGGTTATGATTATTTAAAAAAAAAATGGGTTGGTATCAATGTATAAAAAAACACGAACGCTCAGTTACGTAAGATTTTTTTTTAATGTTTTGTGTTAATTGAAATAAGTGCATTTTATTGACTCAGTAAATGAATAGAAGAAAGATTTATCATTCTCAGAGTGAGATTATTGTATGAAGTTAAGTAAGCAGTCGAATGTATGTAAGTAACATTATTATTATTAAAATCACTTGGATATTACGGGTTTTTTAGTATTTTTTTGTTTTTATTACTGATTCGCATTCGCAACTAATAATCACCTGATTCATTATACCAACTAACTAAAAAAAAAATATTCCCTAAAAACAAATCAACTGACATCAGCTTATACAACCACACTTACACTCCTTACGTGTATTGTTTATGAATGTTAAATAATACACGTCCACTATTTGTAAACTGATGCTTCATTATCAAATGACAATTTACATCAAGTTATATAACCACACGTACACGTCTTATTTGACATTGAAAACTATATACATCTACAATTTGTAAACATATGTTTTATTATTAACCAAATAAGATCAGGGAATTACAGAAGGTTAAGACCTATTATAACCTATTATAACAAGTACAAACCCTGATCCATGAGCTAAAATTCTCGAGAAAAGCCTACAATTCAATTCTCTTTTGATGACATATGGGAATCGTGACGTGTATTTGACAGCCATGACATCCAAAATTTTGATCTAGCGTTTACTCGGTATATTTGGTTGCAAGACTTGTCTCCTACTCTGTCTATCTGGTTGCGGTCCTATCTACAAGCACACCATTATCCTTAAGACTCAACCTAGTCCAAGTGTTGTTTGGAATATGCATATGACAAACCACTCACATGCTGGTCCATTAACAGAGGGCGCTGCACAAACCGGCACTACCAACTGCAGAACTTACATCACCAACTGAAGTACCGAAACCGATGACATATTACCACCCTATGTTATATGTTGCATTTAGTTCCTACTGAGCACGCGGCGTTAAGTAGCGAAATTAAGTTATTTAAGTATTTAGATATGAAAATTAAAACGTGCTTTGATTAGTTATTTCATTTTTGCATATTTGTTGCATAATATTTATATTCCAATTATCAGTTGTGATGTGAATGTTGCATATCAATACATTTGTAATAATGGTTACATAAGAACTGTATTTAAGTATGTTGGGTTGTCGCCTAAACTTTTTTTTTTATTACCATTTGAAACTTTGCTAAATTCATATACATGAAAAGCGAAACATTCTTCATAATTATTTGCTGAAAGAACGTGTAAAAACAACAGAAAAAGGTATAAATGAATCAAATTACGACGAATAAAAACGGGGGTTGCGGAAAGGGTTGATTTTTAATAGACGTGCAGAAGGTAGGGGGCGCTGCGCACGTTTAATGGGTTATTTAATCTGCCTAAACCTTTTCGGTTCATTTCGTAGCAGACACACACACGGCCGGAAAATAATTACAGTTAATTTTATTTTTTTTATGTTGGAAACCCTGAATACATTTCGCGCTTGTTTATTAGTTTTTTTTTGTATATTTCCGTTTGGTGTTATTATTATTTTTTTTTTATTATTTGCCGATCGCATCGGGCAAATAAATTTTATTTTAATTAAATTTGGCTCGCTGAACTTTTTTTTTTATTATTATTATTGTTATACTGATCTCGCATTAATCAATATAAAATAATAATTCCGCTCCAATTTTGCGTTTATTCGATCCGCGTAACCGAGTTTCCATCATAAAAACAAAACAGGAACAAAACAAATAAATATGTAAAAAAAAAAACAATTGAATGCTCGTTGCTATTCATCACAGGTTGCTTTGAAAATCAACGTTATTTAGAAGTTGATTTAAACTATTTATTATATACACGTGGTTCTCTTTTTATGCGGTAGATACGTTCCACAGGAAAACGCATAAAAATAAATCGTACAAAAAAAGACTAGACGCACGTATAAAAATAAAGGATACGTTCAATAATTTTTTAAAACCGCATAAAAATAAATCAATGAGTTACAATATACCGAAAATTGCATAAAAAAGGGTTCATTAAATTTCAGAAAAATAATTAGTCTTACTATAATTCTTTCTGAAATGTTTATTCATAATTTTATAAAAACGTTAACAATCATAGACAAGTTTATTAAATTTCAGAAAAATATAATCTTAACATATTCCTTCTAAATTTATACGGAAAAATTTTACAAAAAGAAATACAGAAATTTTTTATGAAAGTTAATCTTTCTTCACATTATTTTTTCTTTAGAATTATCGTCGCTATTTGAGAGTGTTCGGCATAATTTGCGAACTGCTTCGAAATCACTTTCATTACTAGAAGAGATTTGATATGCTAAATCTAAGTCCTGAAGATAATGATTCTTCACAAGCAAAATTAGTCTCAACTTCGCATGTTGATTTTTTCCCTTTGACAATATAATCAGTGATTAAATTTTGCGTTGAAACTTGAATCCTCGTTCAGAATTATCATCTTTTTCGATGAAATGCTTTGCCAATTTGTGTCAAAACGTGTCAAAATGGCCTAAAATAGTTATTTAAAAAAAAATGCTTCTTGAAATAAAAACCGCATAACTTCAAAACTGCATAAAAAGAGGATCGATTGTATTTGTGTTTTAAATAATTGTGAATTGCACTAATTACAACGAATGTAATAGCAAAAAAGCTGTTCACTCCATAATCCATATTTATTAATTATGCACCGCGTTGCACGCTGTAATATCAAAAAGAATATAAAAAAAATATATGTATGTAAATTTTTATTAATTTATTCATTGCGTGTTTGTACACGTTTGTAAATATTTAAATTTGCAATATTAATAATAATTAAATTACTTTGGTTTTTTTCTTGTCTGAATTTAACAATTGTTGATGGGCGAGCGAAGCGCGTCCTGAAAGGCAACTGCAGTTTTCAGGACTCGTGAATACATGAACTTCAGGACTTGTTACTCGTTAGTTACTTTTTTTGTTTTACTTTTGAAAACTTTACTTTTGCAACTGCAGTTTTCAGGACTTGTGAATACATGAACTTCAGGACTTGTTAATCGATAGTTATTTTTTTTGTAAACTTTACTTTTGCATCTGCAGTTTTCAGAACTCGTGAATACATGATCTTCAGGACTTGTTAGTTGTTAGTTACTTTAATTTTTTGTCTTTTGTTTTTGATCGAGGCGAGTCCTGAAAGGCAGTAGTAGTCTCGCAATGAAATATCTTGAAAATGTTGGATTTATTTTCATGTATTTTTAAGGAATTGTGAAGACTACAGTTGTCTATCAGGACTCGCTTCGCTCGCCCATCAAAAACCGATAAATTATCTTTATAAATTATTAAAAATTTTCGTATCAAATGCAGCGAAATTAAATGAAACGAGAAATTGGAAAACGCGAATACATTAATTTTTTTTCAATTAAACCATTCTATATATTGTGTAATGGAAATAAAAAAATGTACGTTTTATATATATATGGAATATGTGAACTTTCACGTGCGGGTTGAAATATAATACGATTTTAATTAAAGTTTAATTAAATTTCTTAATGTCCACTTCACGCAAGCGACGGGGATGATTTCGAACTTTTTTTTCCCCACTCTCGTGTAAAAATTAATTAATATTTGTTCTTCCGTTATTTGTTTTCCGTTTCTCCTTTGAAACAACGGACGTGCCATGATTTCAGCTTTCGTTTATTTTGTTTCTAAATTTGCTTTTGTTTTTTGTTGGTAACGGCTTTGTCGGATGCTCTCGCTTTTAGTTGATGAAACCATTTTCATGCAAATTTCTTGTTATCACTTTCTAACTCTGTATGTGTGTGTGCGTGTTGTAAGTGTAGTAAAGGTCAATTAAAAATAATTGCGCGTCACGTACACCCACGCACCGGTTGACAGTAATGACGTAACGTAATCCTCGAAGACGGCGAGAGATGGCGGAAAAAAGATGACGTTGGAAAATGATGTGGATGGAGGAGGGAGGGAGTGGATGAGAAGTGCGTCTCCCTAGACGTAATCTCGTTTTCTTCGTTAATCTCCGAGAGGGTTTTAAAGGACAGTAAGAGAGATGAAGGAGGGAAAGGAGAGGAGAGAAGGAAAAGCGCTCGCAGTCTGTTTTAAGTAATTAACATCAAAAAGTTATGAATTATGATTCGTCTCCTCTTTCACCCACATCTCTCTCTCTCTCTAACACACACACATATACATAAACACGGTCATTATTCCGAAAACGTGTAGAATTTTTTAAAAGCTGCATTAAAACGTAATCCCGGACACCGTGACTGGAAGGAGACACTTGCATAATCTATAATACATGGCAAACTGTTCTTGTGTTGTTTGTACAAAGGCGGCGTTGAATATGTAACGGATGGATCACTTTCAAAAAGTTGCAAAGAAATAAAAAGTTTAAACTCATGGGGGAGAGGAAATTTGCGAAATGTCTTCAAGATTAAGGTTTCTCTATGGAAATCTCTTCAGGCGTTGGAGATAATTTGCATTTTCAGTATATAATCTACGTTTCGTTTCTTTTAATTCGTTGCGACTTGTAAAGACTTCGATCGTTCTTCAGGACTCGCTTCGCTCGCCCATCAAGTTCTCTTCAACAAAGCAATTAATACATTTGTAAATTATTTTTAGATTTTTTTTTTAAATTTAAATTTCTTGTATTCGTGGCGAGTCTTCATGACTACAGTTGCTCTTTTAACCTTATATTATTGTTGAACAAGTGTAACGAGTCTTGAAAAGTGCTTAAATTAAACATTTATTCAAGGAATTCGAAAATTACAAATAAACTAATGATAATTTGGTTGCATAACAAATTCATTCCTGTAAATTTGGTGGCCAAGTAAATTATTGTTACCCGGCGCATCCATCTAAATTTTGAATGACTATAATGAAAATTAAGTTTTGAATCAACAAAAATAATTGATTACACTCTTTTTTTTTTGTGAACTTTTTCTTATATCATCGCGATATTACAATGTAATCAATTTATTAATACCTCGAAAAGTGCTTAAATTAAAAATTTATTCAAGGAATTCGGAAATTACAAATAAACTAATGATAATTTGGTTGCATAACAAATTCATTCCTGTTAATTCGGTGGCCAACTAAATTATTGTTACCCGGCGCATCCGCCTAAATTTTGAATGACCATAATCAACCATTATGAAAATTAAGTTTTGAATCAACAAAAATAATTGATTACACTCTTTTTTTTTGTGAACTTTTTCTTATATCATCGCGATATTATAATGTAATCAATTTATTAATACCCCGAAAAGTGCTTAAATTACAAATTTATTCAAGGACTTCGGAAATTACAAATAAACTAATGATAATTTGGTTGCATAACAAATTCATTCCTGTTCATTTGGTGGCCAACTAAATTATTGTTACCCGGCGCATCCACCTACACTTTGAATGACTAGAATCAACCATTATGAAAATTAAGTTTTGAATCAACAAAAATAATTGATTACACTCTTTTTTTGTGAACTTTTTCTTATATCATCGCGATATTATAATGTAATCAATTTATTAATACCCCGAAAAGTGCTTAAATTACAAATTTATTCAAGGACTTCGGAAATTACAAATAAACTAATGATAATTTGGTTGCATAACAAATTCATTCCTGTTAATTTGGTGGCCAAGTAAATTATGGTTACCCGGCGCATCCGCCTAAATTTTGAATGACTATAATCAACCATTATGAAAATTAAGGTTTGAATCAACAAAAATAAATGATTACACTCTTTGTAATTCGGAAATTACAAATAAACTAATGATAATTTGGTTGCATAACAAATTCATTCCTGTTAATTTGGTGGCCAACTAAATTATTTTTTACCCGGCGCATCCACCGGAATATTGAATGACTATAATCAACCATTATGAAAATTAAGGTTTGAATCAACAAAAATAATTGATTACACTCTTTTTTTTAACTTTTTTTTATATAATCGCGATATTATAATGTAATCAATTTATTAATACCCCGATGAGCGTCGGAGGAGGACGAGGAAGTAATTGCTTCCAGAGGGAGAGGAAGAGGAAATAACTGGAGCAAATATTATCAGAATACTGAATATTACGTAAAACGACCCAATTTTCCATTAAGCGCACGGCATTCGTGATCATTGTCCACTCTATTATAATAACAATTCGATTTCGGTCGGTGTCTAATTTAGTAATATGCAATAACCTTTGTAACTTCTATAGACAGAATAATTCAAAATTAGAACATTTTTTATTATTAATATCTACTACAAGATTGAAATAAAAATATTAATTGGATACTTTGTAAATTTTTATATAACAAACTTATTGTGCACTTTTTTTTTTCATATTTATCATTTTAATCCAATTACATTCGTTAGTTAGTTGCAAACAAAAGCAAGAAACGTTTCATCATTTGAGATCGCAGTTGCGTTTTCCTTAGTTTCAGCCTCTCGCCTTTTCCATTTTAATTGCAATTAAAGCGTTTTCAGCTTGTTTAAATTCCGCGAACGCCTAATTGAAACCGATTTAATTCTTGCTCCCCGTTTCGTTGTTTGTTTTTATTTTGTTTTCACCGTCTTTCTTGTTTTTTTTTCTTTTTCTTATACAAATCTAAAAGCTAATTAGATACTCCTGTATTGTTTTGCGTAACGGCAGCAGCGCTTTTCAATTTATGGGCACTCTTCGATGAATAGTTTAGATCCCAAAGAAAAGAGAGAGTTGAAAAGCGAGTGTTTGTATAAGAGAGAGAGAGAGAAATGATTAATTAAATAACCTCAAAAGTGACTCGATTAATAAGTATGATGGTGGAAGAATGAACATTGCGTTTCTCCTCCACCATACTTACACGTCTGTTGTGTATATGTGTCGGGAATATTTATGAACTACTACGCTCATTTTTTTGCGAAGGGTTGCGCCATTTACGATCCGGGTTGGCGATGAATACAGAGTTTGTCGGAAACGTATTCATAGATCCATCTGCGGCGTCCCTCGAGAACGGACAGAAAAGGGACGAATGGTAACCGCGACCGAGCAGAGTGACGATTTCAAATTTACCGCGCGCTATTGTGAGAGGCCGCAAATGGATTGAGTTTTTGGGAGGTGTTGTGTTTTTGGTGGTATTATTAAGTATCATAATTTCCGGAGTGGGCGCAAAACCGGAGTGGGCTCAGGCTTCGGCTCAATAAAACATGTTTTACGAGTGGAGCAGTGGGGGGGAAGGGTGGTTGGTAGCTGCAACACGAGCGAGCGGTAATTCGAGTTCCATACCGAAAAACCCACCCACTTTTTCTGCCTCTCTACCACCCCCCTGCATCCCCTCGTAATTGGCCTGAGTTGCGGCACTCACGGGGATTAAAAATGCATTTGCATTACTGACTTTTATGCGGCCCGGTTTCGTTCCCTTTTTTTTCCCCTTATTCAGCCACTAAACTCGAAACCAAATCTATATTTATGAAATTCCAAAGGGTTTGATATTCTTCTACTATCCCATCAAGTTATCTTCAAAAACAACTGAAAGATTTGCAAGTTTTTCATGTGTTTAAGATGGGCGAGCCATGCGAGTCCTGAAAGAGTACAGTAATATTTATAAATTCCTGAAAATCATGACTACAATAGCCTTTCAGGACTCGCTTCGCTCGCCCATCAAGTTCCCTTAAAAAACAAATGAAAACATCGACATTCTTTTTTGTAAGCTTTTCATTTGTTTATGATGGGCGAGCTGTGCGAGTCCTGAAAGGCAACTGCAGTCAATGAAAACTCGCTACGAATATATGAACTTAACTCTTTTCAGGACTCGCCTTAATTAAGCTAGTAATATCGTGAGTGTGCACTTTTTTTTATTGATGGGCGAGCTTTGCGAGTCCTGAAAGAGTACAGTAATATTTATAAATTCCTGAAAATCATGACTACAACAGCCTTTCAGGACTGGCTACGATCGCCCATCAAGTACCCTTAAACAACAAATAAAAACATCGACATTTTGTTTTGTAAGCTTTTCATTTGTTTATGATGGGCGAGCTGTGCAAGTCCTGAAAAGCGACTGGGGTCAATGAAAACTCGCTACGAATATATGAACTTAACCCTTTTCAGGACTCACCTTATATACCCTAATAATATCGTTAGTGTACTCTTTTGTATTCATGGGTGAGCGAAGCGAGTCCTGAAAAGCACCAGTACTTTTCAAATTCGTCTCGAAATTATGAAAATATAATAGTTTTCATCATCATATTCTTTCCTAAATATCCAATTGGAACTAATTTCATGCATGCAATGCAGTGATACTATAAATCTGGTGGATTCGCCGGGCAAAATTTAATTTATTAATTAGTAATGATTGCTATTAACATACAATTTAAATGATAATACTAATCGATTAATTAGCCGCAAGATGGCGTCTAAGCTAAAAGCATTCATTTCATCCGTAACTTCAAATGGTACAAAACTAACGGTCGTTATGGAAACTGTCAAAGACAATTACCGCATCAGCTTTTGGCATGGCGCGCTGTGTAGTAACCCAAGGCGACTTGATGTTAATGAAAACCGCGTGTACGAGCGTAAGGGCTTATATATATATATAGAGAGAGATAGCGAGATTGAGTGCGAGGGAGAGGCAAGGATGAAGGAAACACTTTCGTCCCCTCTGGTTCTGCAGAGTTAAACGTTCGCTGGTTGAGCACATATCCATCCCGAAAGTTGGATACGTCTCGGGAATTTCCGAAACAGTACCGCATTTATATAATACTCGTGTGTGTCTTTGTATGTGTGTGTGCGCGCTTCGTGGTAGATTGACCTTATGCTGTGCGACATTATGTATTCAGCAGGAGTTCCAAACTTTCCTGCGCGCCCTTTGGGCTTCTCCTGCTGCCACCGCCGCTACTGTTCATTTCATCAATGCGGTTCTCCCTTCCTCCAACTCTGTCCATCGCGTATATATATGTACACTACACATCTATACTTTGATACTTCTCGTCTCGTCTCGCTCGCAGCAACCGCAGCCAGTAAACCGTTCTTTCTCTTCCTCGACCGGAACAAACTTTACGAATCTGCCGTTCATTGATTTCGGCTAGGTTTGCGGCTCTCTTCCAATGAAAGAAGAAAAAACAAGGAAAACGATAGAAAAAGCAATGTCTTTAATCCCATAAAATAATGTCCACTTAAAGTTCTGCTCTATTCGTTTTTTTTTTTTCTTCCTCCCACCCATTTGAATAATGGTATGCGGCGCGAAGAACCGAATTGAAAATTCCCAACTTTCGCAGCGGTATTCAAATTTTAATAATATTCCAGCAAATGTTAAAACTCGATTTAAGCGAAACTATGCAACTTTTCAGACACATTCGTAATATTCAATTAAAAAAAAAGATTCACCAATTGACTGTGAGATGGCGACAAAGATGATTTTGATTATTCTCATTATATCAACATTCAAAATAAACGAATTTTAATGATTTAAACATAAATTAGTGTAATTTTAGATAATTAAAAAAAGAAGTAATTTTTTTGAACATAATTAAATTATATAAAAAATGATGTGTGGTAGAGATGTAATTAGGTTATGGGAATGAAATCGTGGGACAATTAGTCTGTAAATTACAATTTTTTTTTGTATCCCATTTCGCATTTCCTCTCCACTTTTCGTTCAACGCTAATTAAGGTGAGGAAATGCACTTTTTCTTTCTTTCTTTCTTTTTTCCTTCTTCATCCTCTTCAGTCAAACTCTAGCGTTGTAAATCTCATAATGGAGCGCTACGCAATTACTTAAGATGTCCATTAAACATTGAGCATTCTCCGTGTAATGCACACAATATTTCGCACGGTTATTATTATTATTATTATTATTATTACATTCGCAACAATGTTCGCAAAAGCGGAACGAAAAAAATATATACAATATCTGCATTACGTGTTTGCATTATTTTTCTCAACATAGTTTACACGACTTTCAGACGGTTTAAGATGTTAAATTTGCAGATTTTCTTTAACGAAGGTCGAGAGATGGCGCTCTATGCAATTTTGATTATTGTCAACAGGATTTGAAGTTCATATTTTCGTAGCGAGTTTTCATTGACTGCAGTAGCCTTTCAGGACTCGCACAGCTCGCCCATCATAAACAAATGAAAAGCTTACAAAACAAAATGTCAATGTTTTCATTTGTTTTTTAAGGGAACTTGATGGGCGAGCGTAGCGAGTCCTGAAAGGCTGTTGTAGTCATGATTTTCAGGAATTTATAAATATTAATCTGACTCTTTACAGGACTCGCAAAGCTTGCCCATCAATAAAAAAAAGTGTACACTAACGATATTATTAGCGTATTTAAGGCGAGTCCTGAAAAGAGTTAAGTTCATATATTCATAGCGAATTTTCATTGACTGCAGTAGCCTTTCAGGACTCGCTACGCTCGCCCATCATAAACAAGTGAAAAGATTACAAAACAAAAAGTGGGTGTTTTCATTTGTTTTTTTAAGGGAACTTGATGGGCGAGTGTAGCGAGTCCTGAAAGGCAGTTGTGGTCATGATTTTCAGGAATTTATAAATATTACTGTACTCTTTCAGGACTCGCAAAGCTCGCCCATCAATAAAAAAAAGTGTACACTAACGATATTACTGGCGGATTTCAAGCGATTCCTGAAAAGGGTTAAGTTCATATTTTCGTAGCGAATTTTCATTGACTGCAGTCGCCTTTCAGGACTCGCTGCGCTCGCCCATCATAAACAAATGAAAAACTTGCAAATGTTTTCAGTTGTTTTTCTAAGATAACTTGATGGGCGAGCGTAGCGAGTCCTGAAGGGCTACTGTAGTCATAATTTTCAGGAAGTCATAAAGATTAGTGCCCTCTTTCAGCACTCGAACAGCTAATCAACAATTCATTCATTCACCTCGCCCATCAACAATTCATTACATTCCAAGAACTTTTCAGATATATATTAATGATGACTGGTCCGCATTGCAGCTTCCACCCAACACACACACCTACATAAAAATTGCCTGCTACAAATATTTTTCTACTTTTTCCGTCTGCATTATTAAAGCGTAAACAATTATTTGCAGATTTCAGAAGCAAATAAATGTACGACTGAATACAATGTATTTTCTAAGAATATAATAGAGAAGGTATAATGCGATTGCATTTAAAGGGCTTAAGTTGTTGCGAAACGACCGACCTAATTGATACATGCATGCAAACACAAATGGCTTTTGTTGCGATTTCCAAATGCGAAAATGAATTGCAATTACGTTCAAGTGCATTTAGCTTTCTGCTATTAATTGCAAAGATGATTATGTCTTTTGGATTTTGCAGGATAGAAAAGTTTAGTAGAGCAATTGCGGAACGCTAATTGGAGAGGACGCATTACCGTCGAGGGTCTCCTCATCTCTGCATTCACGCAAATGTACTAACTATAATTAATGGAATTACGGATGATACAATAAATAAATAATAAACGCAATTGCAATCGAACAAACATAATTTACACTAATTGCATTACAGAAATTAAAAAAAAAGAAAAAGTACAGTAAAAATAAACACGTTTATCTATAGGAAACATGCAAACGCAATTATCGAGTAATTTGTTTGCTTCACAAATTATTTTATTACTTTTTATCCAATTACGATTTTATTATTTTTTATCCAATTACGATTTATTTTTATGTATCAAAAAAAAAACGACAATCTGTGTATGGAAAATGTAATAATATTTAAAAAAAAAAATGAAGCTTCGTAATTGGTACACTAGATGGCGCATCATTAAAATTAATTTGTTTTTCTTATAAATCATTAAAAACTGTACTTATTTTGAATTTGTTTAGTATTTGAGTCAATAGATGGCGGAACAATAGAATTTGATTATATTTGTCCTATATATTAAGATAAAAGAAATGTACATTTCTGAGTATGTTTGGGCAATAGTTAATTATGTGGTTACAAAGTGGAAATATCAGTTGCAGATGACCGCAAAGGGATTATGCGTTTGAAATATTGTTTCGTTTCGTCGTCGAGGATGGGGAAAAAAAGATGTATATATATGCAATTTGCTGTGCGCACGGAATCGCGGGGTTGCGTTTCAATTATAATTGGATTACGGCGCCATCTCCAGTTAATTAAACCCGCCCGTATTTCATTGTAACTAATTTAGCCGGGGCGCGCGTTTGTACGAAGCGACAATGGATGATGCTGTTGTTGTTGTTGTTGCTGCAATACATGCTCGTGGCTATATAGTTTTAGTATGGATATTCGGTTAATCTGGGAGATGCCTTTTTGGCGCACGTATTTCCATTAACGTTTCCATCAGATCGACCCACTTTCCTTTCGTTTTTTTTTTTCTTCTTCATCATCATTCGCGTCGTCCCCGCGGCTTTTCATTTTCATTTCCGCCGGTCGAGCGCTAAATAATTAATAAACGTCGGTGTGGTTTGTATACGAAGAGAAATGTTTGGAAATTAGAAGACTCGATGCTTGCGTCCAACACGATATCCCTTTTACCTCGTTATGTATTTCGGGTCTCTTACCTTCGAGCGTGCCGATGTACGCCGCTCCGGGGTCGAAGGTTACCGTTCCACCCGTGGACACGAACTCGACGTCCTCACTGAAAACGTCCAAGTCCGGCACCAGCTTGAGCCGAAACAGTCTGAAACAACAACAACAATAAAATTATGCTTAATTACCAATATAACATTTATTGCTTACACACTACTTGACAAGTAACACGTGTAAAATTTATGTTGGCAGTCCTTGCTTCCGTGCTAAGAACAAACGAATTCTCCCTTGAGAGGCGGAGCAGTAAATTTCGATCGGCCCGTTGCATAATTCATTCGATAAATAATGCAGTAGGCCGATTTTCGAGAGGCGTCCAGATGAATTCAAAAGCAAAAAATATGTTAGAATTCCTTACAGGAATTTGAAGTATTTTCGCTCCTCAAATCGCCAACACATTCCTTTTCTCCTCACCGACGTAATTCGAGTTCAAACCTTACAAGTTCGGCCGAAATAAGCCAATTGTTTCGCACGGATTTGTTTTTCGTTTTTTCTTCTGTTTTTCCTGCATATACAAGTTAACCAAACTTAATTGAAAGTTGTCATAGTAACATGAATTATCGTCGATTTTTATTCATTATTTGTTTATAGAGCAAACTTTTTTTATTTAAATAATATTAGACTATTAGTTTGAGAAACTCTGATGTAAAGTAGTTTCGCCTATGAACTGTGAAACGAGATAAAAAAAAATGTTCATAAAAACGTAAATGTTGCACGTGTAAAATGGAAAGAAATACAGAAGAAAATGCGATTTTCTCCGTTCGCATCACGTAACGTTTTAAAAGGGGAACATCATAATTGTTTGAATCGCGCGCGCGCGCTCGTTTCTCTCGATTCTATTCGCTCCGGGGAATCCCCCCAATAAGCCGCCTGCGATCCTTAAATTCAATCCGACGAGAGCGCACCTTTCTGCGTTTAATTAAATTTTCCCCATGAAATTTAAGGAGGCAGTGTTTAAAATATCCCATTTATTTATTAGTTTCCGGCGCCGTTACGGAGACGCTTTCGGCATAGTTATAGACTTCGTAGTTTCAACTCGAATCGGAGCGCCACTTTATACGTTGTAAACGTAATTTTGAAGATAGGAATTTACGTGAGATGTGATACGGTATCACTTCAGAATCGGTTGTTTATTATATATGTTGTTTCATTGCTTAGCAACGGAACGAATATTAATGACGTAACTCGTGTTGTTTATATTATGTCATCTTGGAATGTCAAATTAAGTTAAGTACATTTTGACATTGACGTAACTCGTGTTGTTGCTGTTGTTTCATATTGATTAACAACGGGAAAAACAAGATGGAAATGTCAATTTAGGTTAAGTACATTTTGACATTGACGTAACTCGTGTTGTTGCTGTTGTTTCATATTGATTAACAACGGGGAAAAACAAGATGGAAATGTCAATTTAGGTTAAGTACATTTTGACATTGACGTAACTCGTGTTGTTTCTGTTGTTTCATACTTGGAATAACAAGATGGAAAGTTAAGAACATTTTGATTGATTAACAACGGGAAAAACAAGATGGAAATGTCAATTTAGGTTAAGTACATTTTGACATTGACGTAATTCGTGTTGTTTCATATTGATTAACAACGGGAAAAAACAAGATGGAAATGTCAATTTAGGTTAAGTAAATTTTGACATTAACGTAACTCGTGTTGTTTTTGTTGTTTCATATTGATTAACAACGGGAAAAAACAAGATGGAAATGTCAATTTAGGTTAAGTACATTTTGACATTGACGTAATTCATGTTGTTTCATATTGATTAACAACAGGG
>NW_017096187.1:0-7087 GCF_001412225.1 Nicrophorus vespilloides | reverse complement strand
TTTATACTAATCTCCCAAATACAACTGATACCTTTTTTTATTGCCTTATTACCTGTAGGGGTATGTTCATGTAAGCAGGTAGCAGGTAGCAATCTATTTTGTTTTATTGCTCCCGAAAATTTATTATTAAAATGTGTATGAATTTTATTTGTACCTGCATTTATGACATCCAATAAAACTATTAGTACAATGTCTGTATGTGTCTCCATCAAATTCAGGATTTTCTCTATATCGTAATACGTTCTATGCAATATAATTTTAGTTACAAATCTTGGAATTTACTATAAAAAAAAATATGAAAAATTCCTGAAATTATTAATTATCATGATTTGGACTTAACCATTCAGCTATTAATCTCCCCTTAGGAAAATACCTTAAGTTTTGGAAAGTACATAAAACATTTTGAGTTTTATGCAAATGCTATTTTGTTCATGTTTCCATATTAATCATTTTACTTTACACTTTTTACATGTAATCAATCGATTATGTTGTTTCTAATCTATATTATTTAATAAATTGAAACAAATTTGATTTGTTTAGAAGATGATCGAAATTTCATTGATTTCTAAATATTGTTTTCAATTTTAATTATTTCAATTTGTTCTTATTTTTTCTGTAATTACACAAAAATTTGTTGTTTTTTATGCAAAATTATGTAGCTAATTACAAAAAATCTCAAATTATAATGATTTTTTTTATGTCGTATAATTTTATTCACAATCTGTTCATCAATGTGAACATTGAGAAAATTTAAGATCGCGGTTATCCATCGACTTGGCTGAATAAAGTCCATATGCTGAACTTCATCCATTTCACTGTTCAGCTGTGATGAACGATGGCCCTATTGCTACAAGCACCGATAGTGCTCACAAAGGGCCTTGCTTAACCAGGATTCGATCGTTGGTAGGGCGACTTAACCATTCGTTCTAAATATCAAATTAGTTACAAAGACAATACTTAAAAATCTTCTTTAAAATGTTTAAGAAGTTCATGAATGATTATATATAACTTTGTTACATTCTAAACTATAATTTTCATTCGATCTCTAGTACATTATGCAAATACCCTTTTAGTATAGAATCGTGTCTCTTGATCGCAACTATTTGCTTTTGCTGACACAAAAGCAGCGAATCTGGGACAAATAAGTATGTAGGCCGCACACACAAGCGCATAGTTCTCCTCTGCATACAATCTTTTCAATGTGTTCCTCCTCACGACTATCTTGAATGTTTAATCTTCGAGATATCAAGAGAGAGAGCACCAGATACACAGCATCTCAATTAGAAGGAAACCCATTGTGCGAAGTGCATTGTACCAGAGGTCCCTCTGCTCTCATTGTCTGCGGTATTTCCGAGCCCTTCGTTCATGCGGATTGTCCCGAACGAAGATAAACAACAATCAAAGAATCCGCCCGAGCTCAAACCGAGTATTATTGCTATTGCGATGTCCGTTTTATTTGATTCTGCTTCTTTTTTTCCTGTTTGTGTTTTTTTCAGTTTCCTTTCATCAATCCATCCATAGCTTTACTCCAAAAATAAAGAGAAAAGTTCTAATATAGAAAACCTGATTATTTCCGTTGCGTGGTTGTTTTTTTCTTTGACAGATTTATGACACATCAAGATTTACGCATCCCTTTTTATTTTGGGATTCATATAAATACACACACACACACGTATTGCGGTTGCGGTGAAAACTCGATTACGTTTTGCGAGGGAGAACGTCCGATATTTTCTTTTTTTTTTGGGTATTAAATGAGAATGAAAATCCAATATGCAGTAATATCGAAACATCAACGGATCCGAATGGAAATCCAATAAAGGAGCATCGAAACCGAATTGCGTGGAGAGCGACGGAAACGCGATTTCCATGCAAAATATCAAAAAAAAAAATAATAAAAATGGATGGATGGAAAGAAAAACTGAAATAATGAACGTCCTTTCATTCTCTGAATAGAAAACAGATGAGCCAATGGTGGAGTTCGTTAGCCTCGAGAAATTCAGTAGACGACGCCTTTGGGGTAAAAATAAAAGAGGACGAAGAAGATCGATTGGAATAACCGAAGAAAGGGTGAGACGTTTCGGAATAATCGGATCGATTAGTTCTGATGAATTACGTTAAGCACTCTTTTAGTCAATTTTCGCTGTTGTCGCTTCTTTCTTTTACTGCGATTTCCGCAAAGGATCAAACATTTTTCCGGGATATTTCCTCTCATTTTCCAATCGGTAAACTGTTCGGGAAAACTTTGTGGAGGTGGATGAGGAAGGAAAGCTCGAACTCAATCTCTCACTCGTTCCGTAATTCCTGCGAGAGTTTATATATGTTCATAGTTCGACCGTCCTTCTTCTACTTCTGAGTTGAGTCGAGGGGGTGTTTCGAGGAGGCCCAAAGTACTTTTCGCTCGAAGTCTCTTAATTTTCCATTAAATACGCCGATTTCACTACCTGTCACAGCCAAAAGCTTTGAAAACCAAGAATCAAACAACTACAACAACAACAAAAAAACGATTTCCTTTAATGTTTTTGGCCAAAGCTCGCAGGAAAGCAAATTACAGAAATGTTTTTGTTTTGTTTAGTTTAGTTTCATGCACCGCTTAACAAACCAATTTCCAAGTCGAATAACGAGAATTAATGTATATTTACCTTAAGTCTTAATCAGAAACTTGAAAGACTTGATATTATTATTGACATATGACATATTTACATATTTGACACGGGCAAGAATATTGAACGTGTCTGTTGTTGAAAATAAGTGGATTATCGCATAATCCGCAGATTTATGCGCATCTATTTCGGAATTCCCTAAGTGCATTTCCGTTTTTTTCTTGTTCTCCCATCGCTTTTAAGGAATTGGAGCGAACAATTCGACTTAATTCCATTCTCAACCACTCTGATTTTGCTTTTCCGCCACCCCTTATACAAATTGCTTGATTTCAATCGTATACAAAAGACATTCGTTTTTCTTTTGTATTTCCCCGATTGAAAATACTGATATTTACATAAGATTCATCTAAAATCAATGAATCAGATTTAGAAAAAGAAATTGATTAAGTGATAATTTTCATTTATTGTCTCTCTGTTATTATTGACATATGTCAAAAAATAACCTATTATAATGTGCTATGACAGATAGACAGACTGTCAAATTCCAACTTGATTAATTGTCATAACAGATCAAAATCCTAGTATATGTGCATCATGACATAGAAACAGAACTGTCATATTTGAGCCAACTTGAATTTATATTGTCATTATGGACAGATGTCAAAAAATAACCTAGTATAATGTGCATTCATGACATAGAAACAGAACTGTCATATTTGAAGCCAACTTGAATTTATATTGTCATTATGGACAGATGTCAAAAAATAACCTAGTATAATGTGCATGTCATGACATAGAAACAGAACTGTCATATTTGATGCCAACTTGAATTTATATTGTCATTATGGACAGATGTCAAAAAATAACCTAGTATAATGTGCATGCATGACATAGAAACAGAACTGTCATATTTGAAGCCAACTTGAATTTATATTGTCATTATGGACAGATGTCAAAAAATAACCTAGTATAATGTGCATGCATGACATAGAAACAGAACTGTCATATTTGTTGCCAACTTGAATTTCCAAGTCGAATAACGAGAATTAATGTATATTTACCTAAGTCTTAATCAGAAACTTGAAAGACTTGATATTATTATTGACATATGACATATTTGACATATTTGACACAGGGCAATTGACAATTAAATTTGACGTTCCAACTGTCAAGCAATTTACAGTTGTAAATAATATAGTAAAACGTTTTCTATAAAAATAAAGTTTAAGCAATCAAATTGCGAAGATCATAAACAATATTATATAAGTCGAAAAGAGCGTATTTTTCTGAACTTCGTAAGTGAATCCTGACTTTCTACCATATAAAACTACGTTAAGCTTTGGAAATAAAAGAGAAAATTGAAAAGTTGTTTCTTTATAATCCGCAATCGATTAAGTGGAGAAGATCAACAGATGAGACGTTCGTGATTCGAACGATTCTACAGAGATCACTTTCTTGCAGGTATATATACAAACTCACACAGAGATTCATCTAAATCCGGTGTGAGTGAGATATACGAAATGCGCGTAAAACCGTTAGACAAGCTTTGCGGATTTCCACCCTCTCCTTTGAAGAAATACAAGAAGAACTGCTTAGATGGATAAATCAGAATCAGGCAATAAATCTAAACAGACCGCGATGTCGCTACGCTTTCCTTCATTTGATATATCAACAACAACATCATCTCCATGGAAACGCATCCAGTTTCTTGGCAAACATCATAGAATCGTGCTCTGAATTCTACACGAATATATTGTCAGTTCAAAGTTGTTCAACTCTTTCTACAACAATAGAAACGAGCTGTCAAATTTAACTGTCAAATTACTTGTTTATTGAAACAGCTTTAACAATTAAAATATTTGACAATTGATCAAACTATTCATAGTTGCATAATTTGAAAAACGAAGATATTCGTTAAAGCTACAAGGTATATCTTTTTGCATCTGATGAGTGAACAAACTCATTGCCACGGACACATCTGTGATATAAAAATGAATTAGATTTGACAGTTTGAATTGTCAATTTTAATGATAATATTTCAGTAATACTGTAAACCAGTGATTCCCAAAGTGGTCTATATCGACCGACAGGGGTCTATGACAACCTGCATGTTATTGTATATCTTATAATTTAATTAACTTATAAAACAGTGATTCCCAAAGTGGTCTATATCGACCCCCAGGGGTCTATGACAACCTGCAAGGGGTCTACGTCAGCGAAAAAAAAATTTGGGGGTCCATGAAATGAAAATGGGGGTCCACAATGGGGGACAATCAAAATCCCGACATTCGAAATCCCGACGTTCGAAATTCCGACTGTATCGAAATCCCTACTGTATCGAAACACCGACATTCGAAATCCCGACAACCATAATCCGGATTGTATCAAAATTCCGACTAATCGAAATCCCGACAG
This sequence comes from Nicrophorus vespilloides, assembly GCF_001412225.1. Taxonomy (NCBI): domain Eukaryota; kingdom Metazoa; phylum Arthropoda; class Insecta; order Coleoptera; family Silphidae; genus Nicrophorus; species Nicrophorus vespilloides. The sequence goes on along the minus strand of NW_017096187.1, from coordinate 2,072 downwards.
TGTCTTTTATTGTAAATGATCGACAAAACAGAACATTAATGAGTTGTCTCATAGTTGCATAATTTGAAAAATGAAGATATTCGTTAAAGCTACAAGGTATATCTTTTTGCATCTGATGAGTGAACAAACTCATTGCCACGGAAACGAATCCCGGTTGCCTGGAAACTAAACATCAAACGCGATCGGAAGATGTTCGCTACTTCGTGCTGGAGGCGAAACGAAATTAGAAATCCGCCGCGCGTCTGAATGAATTATTTGCCGACGATTTCACCTGAGCAGTCAAACGCGAAGTCAATAGCTGAGGCAACCCCTCTTTTTTTTTCTACGCTTTTCTTGCCCTTTCGCCACCAACGAAGCCGAAGGATTACAGAGAAGCGGCGTCTAATAATAACGAGAAGAAGTTGTCGTCTGGAAACCGTCAGATAAGTATACATCTGTAATTCCGGTACGTTTATTATACCATCATTTCCCACCAGGGGATTTTCTCTTTTTTTTTTATATTTTAGCCAGAATATCGATGATACCCGAAAATATTTTTTTTTACTCGTTTCATCCGATATTATAATAAAGGGAGAAAAGTGTCGTGCTTGTTTTTTTCACTTCTTTCTCTCGTTCAGTATTCTTCCTCGTTTTCTGCACAAGGGAAAAACTTTTTAATTAGCATTCGCAATCGAGGCTCGCTCCGCTGCTCGCGAATGAAACGGACTTGAATGCCACGCATCATTTGATTCGCATAATAGAAGGCCAGGGACGCAGTGGAAGGAAAAGGTTGTTTCAAAACACACACAGAATGATAGCTCTGACTCACTGTTTCATAACATAGACAATATTTATCTAATTACAAGATGGCAGCATCAATTCTAATATTTAAAATGTCAATTTTGACAGATCCATTTGATATAGTTGCTAAATGTAATAGAGATGGCGTAAGTGAATTTAGGAAAGAAACTTACCTTGAGGAAGAAGTCCGGCTTCGATGAGACGAGCCTCCATGAGCAACTTAGGTAACAGAAGACAGAAGGCAATGACTATATGGAGGAAGGCGCCTGTTGGTCCACCGTTCCTGTAGACGCCGCAGCCTCCGTCGTCGCCGAGGGCGTCCTTAGGTCGCTCTCGGCTGCACGTGCTCAGCTGCCTTCCCAACTTGAAGCCGTCGTTCGCCAAATTCCCAATCTGAAAAACGAGGAACTTAAAATTTCTAGACAAACGTAAAATAGCTTCGTTTGCGAATGGTACGTAGAGATAAGGACACGCAGGGAGAATGAGAAAAATGTTTTCGAGGGCAGCGAGAATGGAAAGGCTGCAGGGCCTAATGGATCGTATGATTAATAGAGGAGATATTGCTAAGAAAGTGCTGTAGCGCACGAAAACGAAAGCTTTATTGGGCGTGAGTTGCCCATAAAAAAAAGGTTCAAGTGAAAAGTGATGGTTGTGTGATTCCTGATTAACCGTTATTTTTCCCTCATACATCATTAACTAAAGCAATAACAAATGATGGCGACATCTGTGATATAAAAATGAATTAGATTTGACAGTTTGAATTGTCAATTTTAATGATAATATTTCAGTAATACTGTAAACCAGTGATTCCCAAAGTGGTCTATATCGACCCCCAGGGGTCTATGACAACCTGCAAGGGGTCTACGTCAGCGAAAAAAAAATTGGGGTCCATGAAATGAAAATGGGGGTCCACAATGGGGGAAATTCCGACTGTATCGAAACACCGACATTCGAAATCCCGACAAAAAAATGGGGATCCACAATGGGGGAAATTCCGACTGTATCGAAACACCGACATTCGAAATCCCGACAAAAAAAAGGTTCAAGTGAAAAGTGATGGTTGTGTGATTCCTGATTAACCGTTATTTTTCCCTCATACATCATTAACTAAAGCAATAACAAATGATGGCGACATCTGTGATATAAAAATGAATTAGATTTGACAGTTTGAATTGTCAATTTTAATGATAATATTTCAGTAATACTGTAAACCAGTGATTCCCAAAGTGGTCTATATCGACCCCCAGAGGTCTATGACAACCTGCAAGGGGTCTACGTCAGCGAAAAAAAAA